>NC_056748.1:760126245-760273745 GCF_019279795.1 Protopterus annectens | reverse complement strand
GGATATGTATGTATGTATGTATGTATGCATGTGTGTGTGCACATGAGTGTGTATATTACAAAAACATAGAGTAAGACATCCCTGACACACACATCATCCACAAAGATCCACTGACTGCACATTCAGCCCAGTGTGCAAGAAAAGACATAAAAAACTTTTTTTGGGAGGGTCAAGTCCCTCTGCACCTCCTTCTATTTATATATAATCCATCCACAACTCCCTTTTTCCATTTTTGCACATGGGGTCAACAATATCACCATCATAACTGTATGCAACAAATGAGCCACCTCATCCTTGTTTAATACTTAAAAATTCTGGGAACAAAATAGCCTAATTTATATGAGGAAATGAAACATTTGTACAAAATTTGAATAACTTACAGGATTATGATCAGGTCACAGATCATAATGAGTCTATAATATGTTCAGGAAACAGGTAGATGCCAAGAGCAAAGCTCTCAAAGTGAATTTCTTGTAATCCATTCTGATAACACAACCAAAAAAAGCTATAATCTATGACCTAATCATAGCTCTTTGTAATACATGGGAGTTTCAGCTTCCTTTATATATTACAAGTTTAAAAAGTGTAGGAGAAAGAAATGTGTAACAGCTTCAAAAGTTAAAACACTTTTCATTGTCACTTGAATGGCAGACAGAACCAAACTGTCCCTATAAGAAACCAACATTAAACTATATAGACACTTGTCTGTCATACTTTGTTGTTTGAGTGTCAGTGTGAAGTGTTTCAAAGTTGCTGGAAGGTTTCTAGAGCAGTTCTGCAGTAGCTGTCTTTTGTGTGATTGGGTTCAAAATATCAAGAGAAGCTGATTAAAATCTGATTTCTTAAAGACTGCCCTCTTCACATGACTTCAGAAATGGACTTTCACATTTTTGGGGCCCCGTGAGCAGGTGTTGTGCAGTGTTGTGACCCTCATGCACAACTTTTATAAACACACTGCACTGAGGCAACATTTCCAGGAAAGAAGTGGGCATACTTGGTATAACAGGATTTTGATTAGTTTGCCGTTGATAATCAGGACTGCTCCCAACCTCTGTGGTAGTATGTGCCTTGCTGATAATAATGTTCATGTATATGAATCTTGGTATAACAAGCTTGTAGTACTGAAGTGCCATGATTACACTCCAAATCAAGAAAAAGAAAACTTGTTATCTGCTTCCCTAAAGTGAGGCTTAGTCTTAACAGTACTTAGGGGTGCCTAACAAAAGCTTGTTAAGGACTCTTTAGTGCTATGTTGAGATAACATCTCATACTAGTGACTAACAGTGGACACTGCTACCAGTTAAAGCACACTAGCAGAATGTAAAATAGCCATTAAAAGCTGTTTGATGCTTTGCTCTGTCACATTTTTAAATAGAAGTGTTTTCTTCTTCTGGCTTTTCCTGGTTAGGGGTCGCCACAGCGGATCACCTGTCCGCTCATGACTGGCAGTGGAGTTTTACGGTGTTGAGTTGCCAGCCCAGCACCCAACCTTCCACAGAAGGCACACACATGCACGCACTCACACCTAGGGCCAATTTAGCGTGTCAAATCCACCTACAGCATGTCTTTGGGATGTGGGAGGAAACCAGAGCACCTGGAGGAAACCCACGCAACCACAGGGAGGACATGCAGACTCCACACAAAAGGCACCCCAGCTGAGGATTGAACCAGAGAACCTCTTGCTGTGAGGTGACAATGCTAACCACTGCACCACCATGGCCGCCCTCTAGAATGAAGTGCCTAACAGCTTTTAAATAAATTAGTTATACAGAGCTGCACTTTGTGCTTGCTGTTTATATCTCTCAACTGTCAGTAACATTGCCTTATAGTTTTGCCTTGTTCCTCATAAAATTTTTGATTTTCTGGAAAATCATTGATGATTACAGTTGTTCAAAAAAGATATACAACTGAGTTTCATACTTCTTCTTAATCAGAATATGCATGTTCATACAGAACCTGTTATTCTATTCCATTTTAAATGAATTCGAGAAAAAAGTAAAAACTGTCCCTTATATTTTTCCTTTATCCGGCCATTATTTTTAGATTTGTCCAGAATTCTTAAGCAAAGAAATTGAAAAGATATGTTGCTGTCTGTTTTACAGTGCTAAGTGCTCTAATGGCTTTCAAAGGCAGGAAACCATTTCATTCTCCTACATTTTTCTGTAACTGATAGTACATTGAGCAGATAAATCTCTACACACTATAAAGAATTAAAGAATTATGACTGGATCACAGATCATAACCTTTTATTATGTGTTATTAACATGAATGTCAAGATTTCCCTCTCAGGCTTTGCTCTTGAAGTGAATTTCTTGGCATCTATGTGTCATACACATAATTATTTGCTTCTGATTGGAGATCCAATGATAACTCTCTGTAGTACATGGAGAACATTGATTACACTTTGCAAATGGAAGAAAGATAACTTTCCTGACACCAGAACACCTGACATCTGACAGCTCTACAGCTTTAATGGCTAAAACACACCACATTGTCATATAAAAATCAGTGGTTACATGAAGTGGGTTCTAACAGCTTTTAATTTAAAGTTGTTTATTGATCAGAGGTACAATTTTTGACCGATTGCCTGCATGGCAGCAATAAGTGTGCTACAGGATTCAAAGCTGTAAAATCCTTTATACTCCTATTCATACCTCTCAACCTCTTAGTGTAAGAAATATGGACAAGGTCTGACAAAATTGGGGGACAAAGGCCCAAAAATAGGGACATATTTTAAATATTGCTCTTATAAACTTAGAAAGTAACTAGAGCAACAGGGTTTCTTTTAACATACATTTTCTGAAGGATATGAAGTCTGAAACTAAAATGTATGTCATTATTTAGTGACTTCAGTCCTCAGATCATCCCAGTCATTTGCCAGAAAACAACAAATTTTATGAAGGACAGACCAAAAATATGAGCCAAAAATCTGGACATTCTGTGAAAATCTGTACAGTTGAGAGGTATTCTCATATTCTTTTTTCATCAATGTAAGTTGCCGTACAGTGGAAGCTCTGTATAATAACACAGTTATAATTGGGTCTCTGATCATTACTGCTTGTTAGTGTGTTCTTAAAGTGGAATCAAGATATTCTTCACCTTGAGACCAAAGCCTGCCTTGATGAATGCCTTGAGTCAATTTATTGAACACATTAACAAACTGCTTATGATCAGCAATCCATGTATAATCTTGTATGCCCTGGCAAGGTTGGTTCATGTGACCCTTAATATAATTCTTTATATTAATATCATTCTTTATTTTTTTATGTATGTTAAGAAATCTTGTAAGAGTTTAACTTTATCTTCTCACTTCATAGGTTTGGTCCATGCCTTAAGGTTTATTAGCATGTATCACTTCACAATGTTACAATGTTATATAGCAGCTCAGTACTTCATAATGGATCATAAATGAGCCTTATTTATTTAGGTATTTTCTTAAGTGTGGGTCTCATAAATACTGATAATAGCTGACTTTTAAAATGCTCTAGCAAACTGAACGCTCTAACTTCTACATGTAACTCATTCCACAATGCAACTCTAACCTGGAAAAAAGTTTCCTTTCATAATTCTACTGGAGTTTCTTTTATCCTGAAAATACTGCAAAATGTATTCCCATAATAACTTATAACACCTTATCTTGTGAACATTTAAATGTCCATAATAAGTCATCTCTTAATAGCCTATGAGACACCTAACCTAGCATTGTAGTTTAATGTCTCGAGAGAAGAAATTTTTGATTAAAAACTTTTGGAGTTTGTTCTAAAATGTTTATCTCATTACAATTAAAAATGCAGAAACCAATTTCATATTCAGCGAGTTCACAACCCTATTAACCAGAGTTGTCAACCCACACTTTGATTAAAATCAACTGTATGCAGAATTGTTTTAATAACACAAATGATTTCTATACCATCAGGTTTATATGCACTGAGAAGCCAGATGTATTGCTGCTCCATCCATCCATCCCTCCACAACCCTTTTATCCCATTTTTGCACTAGGGGTCAGGTTGTCACTTCAACAGTTACTGTCATCTAGAGCCAAGAGATTGCTGATCATTATTAGGTTCATAGATTAGTACTAGGCTAACTACCCTTGCAAGCCATTTTAAGCCTAGCCAGTTATCCCCTGTGAGATTCAAACCCTGTACCTTGTGTTTATAAGGCAAACACCTTAACCATTAGGCCACCCTCCCTCCTTGCCAAATCTTTAAATACAGTACATGGTATTAAATATCTTGATTAATGGCATATGGCTATAAATGATTGTTTTACTCGAGAATGCATAACTTGACATTTGTTAGTATTGAATTCCACATTGTTCCTATGTGACAATTTGTCTTTTGAATCTAAATTAGTCTGGATATCTGCTTGGTTAGCAAATGTTGTAAGGACACTTGCAATGTTTGCATTATCTGCATACTTCACCGCCATTATTTTATTTGTAGTCGGCATTATGACTGTAAATAGCCCAAGCAAGAAAGATCCCAATATTTACCCATCATGAACTTCCCTAAGGACATTAAAGTACTTTGGGACACAGTGTTTGATAACGATACATGAATATCTTCTAGACAGCTATTCAGTTATATTATAATAACATGATTCATAATCTCAACATCTCTATGACTGATGCCTGAAGTACTGAGTCAAATATCTATTACTATCACTATGACCACTGCATCAATAACCAATGAATAAACATCTATAAAGTAAGAAATAATTGACTTGCCTTGACAGAAATTAATTTCATTTATGTATTTGGCCAAAATCATTTTTATGTGAATAATGTATAGGGCGACTCTTTCAAAACATTTACCCAAAATACAAGTTAGACTTACTGTCCAATAATCTTTAATTATTCATGCAACACCACACAGTTAAATATGGGACAAATACTCACAAGCTTCCAAGTATTGCTTAAAGATACATTTAATCAATTCATCTGGAAAAGATAAATAAACATGAACAGATACTATCTTTATTTTGGTGAAGAAAAATCCATTTTGACCCCAAACCAGTCAAAGTGTGTTTATAAATTTGACTTAGTACTTCACATATCCATTCTTCAAGAAATGCTAAATATTTACAATTCAAATCATAACATTTAATAGCTATATATTCTGAAAAGAAATTATCAAACAAGTCAACTGCTGCCACAGATTCTGTAGTAAAGATTTTTTATTATTGAGTATGTTTGCCAATTTTAATTAATTTACATTCTTTGCCCTTTATGAATCTCTCCTAAATATCATGTACATTTCCTTGTATTTTTTTGTAATAGTGAAACTGGAGAAATGTTTGTTTGCCATCACTATTTCTTCCTCCTAGACAATCAACTCAGGTTTTTATTCCATCAAGGTATACACTTCAGATAAACAGATGTTTGATTTTTGGTTAATGGTATACATGCTGAATATGATTGGGGATCTATTTAAATAGTTACAAGCACTAAGAAATCACTGGCATGCATTTGATTAATATCAAGAATTTCTGTTAACTAAGATTTGAACTCTTTCCATAGTAAAAGGCGGAATCTATAAATGCATGGAGACTAATCTTTTTGGAGCAGCACAAGATGATATAATCATAATCCTAAATGGTTTTACTTGGTGGTGGTATTGTATCCTTTTATAGTGGAAAGTAAAACTTATCTGTTTTACTGTGGCATCATAAACCATAAAGGCAAACTGGCAAGCTGGCTCTCCCCAAATCCATAAGGAATATTCTACCTAAACAGAGGATCCTACCACCAATAATAGAATTTCTTTGGTAGGTACTATATTAAAAATTTGCAAACATCCAGGCCCACATGGATTTTCCTGTCAACTTTATAAGGTTGCTCTACCATAGCGATGGCCCTACTATGGGACCTTTACTCAAACTTGGCCTTTATTCTGAGAATTACCCAGAAAGGATTGATGATGAAGATCATTGAGAGACTGATAGCACTGTTCATGAACACGGCAAAGAGCACACAAGAACAGAACACTTTAGATATATTTCCATCAAAAAATGTGAGATGTGAATGCTCACAAAATGCGTGTAACCCAACTTCCCCTATGCTTTACAGCTAATAATTATCAGTCAGGTAAGGTTCACGTCAAGGAGGAGAAAACCTGACTTGATCAGATCCTGACATTTCCCAGACATTGTTTGGCTTCTCTCTTCTCCCGTATATTTGCACACTGTATCATCACTAGCTGGCAAGGCTCCTCACCAATGGTTTTATTATAGAATGTTCAGAAAATTAAGTCAAACAAAGTGGGGATGCCCCTTCCCTTCACTTGTTGATAATAGCCTTACTGAGATAAAAAAAAAAAGAGTGAAATATATTCCAACAAGCTCTGACCCACACTACCTTTCCCACCTTTATTGCTAGCTCTTTTGTAAAAATTATAGTCTAATCATCTTTCCAGACTTAAACAAGATCCTTTCTCCTTGAAACTTCACGTTAGAGGACTTAGCTTATTCCTTATGGCCAGAACCATAGTTAGGTTACCCAGTCCCTGTGCTGTTTCCATATCTTCTGCCCCCTCAAAGATGGATCTGAAACTGCAGAAGCTTGCTACCATTAAAATAGCACTCGCAAAACATGTCACTGAATGCTTACATTTTTATTGTGAAAGCAAATAATTATCAGTGCTGTATTACAAACTGATTTATGCGTAGTTTCTTCACTGCCTTAATCAGAATGGCCATTGAGCTCTAGCTGTGTGGCAGAGTTGCAGTTGATGAACAACGAAAACTGAAATCTACTTTAAAAAGGATTCATCTTTTACAGAATTAGAATACATGGCTATAAACTGTTGGTAGAATTATATAGCTTTAACTAGCTTTAAAGAACTAAACTAGTGTAAAACTATACAGTGTCTTTAACTACTATGCCGAATCACACAATTTTCGTGACAGGGTTGCAAAGCGAACACAGTCACGGATGTAGCTCAGTTTTTCACATTTCCAGGATTCTCATAAAGCACCCTTGTCCCTATACCATTTACAGTGCCGTTCCTAATTTTCTCATCTACAAAAAAATGGAGTGTGACAGAGCAATACAAAGCATGGAAATAGGTTGTCTGAAAGTACAGTGAAGCTGCACTGACCAAAATAAAAAAAAATTGAAACAATACTGAACTTCCAGGTAACTCATCTTGGCACAACAACAAAATATATTATATCATGGTCTGAGGCTTTCAGCCATTTAGCAACCAGGAAAATGGTTTCCTGCCAATGATACATTCTGAACTATCACAATCACAAGGGGCTGAAACTCAACCACTCAATAACCTCCCTGCATCCCAAACTTAAAAAAAAATACCTATGGTGGAAAAAATAGGTTCAACAGAAAATACACCCCTGGGATTCCATCTGTGTCCCTGCTGGATAGGGGCTTTGGGTGCTAACTTGTCTAAACATGGGCTAAACTCTTGACTAGGCTTATAAAGGCCTCAGGGCTAATAGCCCAGTAACGTCCTATGTTCCTATAATCCTATGATTAGCTTTAGACAAGACCATGAGTTAATGTAATGCACCACCCCTATCATTGCCTCTCTGCGTCCATGTCAAAGTTATGCAGTTAGAAATTTTTGTCAATATTCTTATTTCAAATACTAGCCGCGGTGGTGCAGTGGTAGCATTGTTGCCTCACAGCAGGAGATTCTCCCGTTCATTTCTCGGCTGGAGTGCGGGGAGTACCTTATGTGTGGAGTCTGCATGTCCTCCCCGCAGTTGAGTGGGCGTTCGAAAGACATGCGTAAATGGGCATGCCTTCGTTCAACGTTGAGCTGGCACCTGAAAATCTACTGCCAATCATTAGTGGACTGGAGTTCCGCTGTGGCGACCCCTAACCGGGAAAAGGCAACAACATTCTTATTTTAAATGGAAAAGAAAGATGACTGTTATATACTTAACTGTGTCTACAGCAACATTTCCAGTAAGAATTCTACCATCATATATACTAGCCTTTTCTGAAGTCTTCCATGGCAAAAGTAAAACAACTGATACTGATACTGAACATTAGTACAGAAATATTGACAAATGTATCTGATTCTGAAACTGAAACCTGGGGGATTAAATGTTTATGACAGCAAGAAGTAATGTTTGCTTTTACTTCTACCCTTCCAATGTATTATTCTTATTATATAAATGAAAAGTGTTTTTAAAATGTATTAAATAAACTGTGTATGCAGCTGTGGCTAGATGCAACTTATGTTTTTCATTTCATTTCATGAACTGATTGCAGCACATAGCAATTTTCTTTCAATGTGAGTATTAATAAAAATTAGGAAGGATAGATACAAGTCTTTTTGCAAGTTTCTTTTCAACCAAACAGATTCAGCATTTCAGACACACCTGCTGCTGTTTCTGAGTGCAGAAATAAGAATCAGCAAAGTTAAAAGCTTACAAAAAATAGTGTTTCTTCAAAACATAATAAAAAGTACTATGCACTGAAATCATTACATTTTGCATCAATTGATCAAAACATGTATAACAGAAAGAATAACACAACACACATACACAAACACACACAAACATGTTATCTGTGTTGTGGCTGAAGAGAAATAAATCCTTGTTAGACCGCACAGTTGTCTGATATGGAGAATGTGGTGCTACATAAGGCCTTCTTTCTGCATGGACTATAGCTCTTTGATAATGTGCAGCTGACCAGGCCAACTATGAACATGTCTCAGATGATATTGTGGCAGATGTCAATGTGGTTGTTGGCCACAACCATAGTTACGATATGGTGAGCCACAAGGTTACTGACATCATACATGCTGCCCCAAAAAACAGCTCTTTTCCTGGCATGAAAAGGTAAAACAATAGGTGTACTATCTCTCATGAAGATGGCAAAGTTCCTGAGCTCCCTCTGTTGCAGTAGCACCTCAACAGAGTTCTGTAGTGTGGTGCTGAATGCTTGGGGCAGAACTGAAGTGGCCACAGAGACAACTGACTGAAGGTGCATCAGGTATATAGACCTATTTTGGGGTAAGAGTACAAGTAAGTCCTATGTAACACCCAATCACTGTCCAAATTATTAAAGTTGCTTTATTTATGGTATACAGGTACATCACAGATTCATCATCCACAGCTATCTGCACAAAAAACTAGTTATTGTTACCATGTTAATATTTGTAAAACTCATTTGCATTTATATATTTGTGGCTGGGTCATACTTAAACAGGGGCAGCATGTTAAAGTCAATTTCAGTGAACAAGAAGAAAGCAAATACAATTCACTGAAACCACCTTTGACGAAAGTAGTGCTCACATTTTTCTCCACTGTTGTGTGACCTCAGATGTGGTATATATAATTTTGGGGTGTGTGGAGGTGATCCCTCACATTAGTGGTTCAGGTTCAGGGGGCTTGCCCCCCAGAAAAAAATATTTCAGTGTTCACTGAAGGCAGTTTTGGTGAATTGGTTTTGGTTTATTTGTCTTTGATGGACAGACATGAGCCCTTAGAAAGGATATTTGGTGCTTTAGTGTATTCACAGGTGATTATTTATCTGGCACCAGCAATGTGGAACTGCCCCACTGCCTGGTGTCGGAGGATCTACACCCTCTGATATTGATGCTAGGGATGAGCTGGCAAAGCTGGGGAACTAAGAATGTGTGTGTTGAGCAAGGAATGTGAACACAGCATCCCCAACACAGACCACGGACAAAGCCTCTATGCCTCCAGATACCTAGGCTACCCATGACTCACAGAGAGGACTGGTTAAAGGGGACACTATCTATCAGAGAAGTATGCTGGCTCCTAGCAGACAGATGTCAGAATCTGCTCAGCCCCCACGGGCAGAGAGGTCCACATAGGGTGGTGGTCACTGAAGACATGGCTACTGCCATCCTCCTGAGATTGTAGCATCATTGACTGTAATGTTGTTCATGTGCAGGTCCATCATGGAGGCATAGACTAGTCCCAACACAGACATGGCTGAGTTAGTAAGGGTGATGCTTGGTGTGGGCGATGACCTATGGGACTGCATGTCCTGTAAATGTGATTTCCTGGATGTACTCAGTCATGTCATGGAATGTGCAGTGTTTTCTCTGGCATACTTGCCAGGGCTGAGGAGTCTTTCATGAAACCAATCCATTGCTACATCCACACCCATGAGCCTGCTCCTGCATTGCTGGCACCTCCAATGCTACATCTGATGAGGTGGTGTCTAAACCCAGGAGAGGATATCCCCATGGTCATGGCCATCACCACAGTGGCACTGCTCATAGCAGATGTCATTCACAGTCAGGCAGCACAGCAGCATTTGACCATGGTCATGATACAGCCCGTGCATCTTCTGGTACATCCAGTTCCCATAGGCAGGGACATGCACTGGATGCTGTAACTTCTGCCATGCATGCTCTGAACCTGTTGAGTTGATCAAGCCACAGCCAGTACTACTTTGGGAGTTTATCACTGTTCTCCATTAGATTTGGCAGCAGAGGGTGGGACTTTAAGACTAGGTGAAGGGTTTGACAGAGCATTGCAAGGTATGCATGTGTGTGGGGATGTGTGAGAAACTGGTTCCTTTGTTTAAGCAGATATTTGAAGGTCCAAGCAAGGCACTATTACAGGGGTTGCTAGTGGATGCAGGCCATGGTTTGTTTGATTTACCGGGAGGAGGGGGATTTGAGGGGTGAAGTTTTGGGACATGGGAGGATTAAGGATGGCATGGAGCTCACTGGGCTCCTGAATTTTGCATATTTTGGGGGGAATGGTTTTGGCTTGTTGGCTGGCAGGATGTTTGGAGGAGTTATGTACAGATGGCAGGATGTTTGGAGGAGGGATGTTACTGTTTGGAGTTAGTTTCAGTTTGTCTGGCATTGAAGGTTTAGTAATAGAAGTTGTGGGGAAAATTGTTACATTTTCATTGGGACAATAGGGCAGTGGTATGAGGCCCTGGTGTTGTCAGGTGAAGTGTGTCAGGTTGGCTTGGAATGATTAGATGTGGTACAGGATTCCGGGGTAGCTTTTGATAGGCAGGTATATGGAAGGGTATTGCAAGATTTTGTTAAATTGTGTTTACACTTGGGAACAAGGTAAGGCTGTAAGGCTAGTATAGCTGCACAGGTGACAAGGTTATGTGACTTTACTAAGTCTGGGACAGCGGGTCATATGTTTGAAGGGTTGGGGTTGGTTTGATAGTGTAAAGACTGACATACTATGGCTATTGGCAAACTGACTTTTGTTTTGAGGGTTGGCATTGGTAAATGGAGGTTCATTGTGTTACAATCTGCGGGATATTTGCTTTATGGAGTACTGAATTCATTAAGAGGGTGCATTGGTCAGAAAATGCTTTGTTGGTCATCGGATGTTTTTGCTTTATATTAGATAGTGGGTACAGTAGTTGAATTACTATTAAACTGATCTGTTGGAAAGGAAATCTCATTTTGGTCCTTATTATATCCTTTAGGTGGTAAAAGAATGCTGCAGTTGGGCTTGCTTAGTTTTGGATGGTGTTGGGCTTTTTAGTGTTTTAGTGGTACATTTGGCAGGTAATGACTTTGGAATAATTACAAAGCTACCATTGGTAGTTAGGATAAGTGAGGATATGTTTGATTTACAAAGATTTTACAAGGGTATAGGTATTACTTTGGCGTTGGAGAGGGATCATCAGTTTAATTTCAGCTGCTTGGGCAATTGGTTGCTTTGGTATTTATATGATAGTGCTTTGGGATATTGATGACGGGGATCCATTTTGGTTCAGAGAGGATGGGGTACACCGAATGATGTTTGACTTCAACTTTTAATGTACAGTTAGGTTTGTTTTTGGAAGGATTCATTGGAAGTTTTGGTATGAAGGAGGGGAAACAGTGTGGCCAGTTTGGTGAATGGAGAAAAGAGACAGGCTCATCCCTCTTCTGTTCCTCCTCTGGTGTTGGATGTTCATTTCAATGAGTTGGGAAGTGAAAGCGAGTGGTTGGATGCTGATTGATAAGCAAAAGTAAGCAAGCAGAGGTAAGGACACTGCTTTTTTGGTCAGGGTGAACGAGGTCGTACTGCCCTACTTAACAGTTATATGGATGTTTATGCTGTGATTAATAAATTGGTCAATAAAGTTATGTTTATGGAAGTTTAATAAAGGTCGTCAAATGTCATGATGTGTGTTTACTGAAGGGGGACCAGGACAATATGTTATATCAACAGCCACAATCTATCAACATCTTTTCTACCCTGGTTGTTTCAAAGTCCCTCAAATCCCTCATGTGTGAATGACTTCAAACCGTGAAAACTTTATCATTGCTCCAGCATAAATGAAGGAATTATCTCAAGGGGAAAGTCAGCAAATTATGATTTTAAACTCCAAACCTAAAAGAACACACTTAAGCAAAACAAGGCTGTTATTTCTGAAAAGCATAATCTTTCTGAAAATGACAAATTTAGACATCCAAAGAGAGCTTGCAGACAATAAACTGCCAGCATTTTGAAAAGTCATATTGAAATGTGTATTTTCTTTTCAGAAATTTACTTTGTAGCCTTGAATAGAGCAACATTTGTGTTACTAAAAGCTATATTTTCAATGTTTTCTGTTACTTTTGGGTCTGGTCTCTGCAAAATCTTTCTCTCTCTCTCTTTCTCAATAGGTATTGTAATAGTGTAAGTGTTGTACTGTGTACATTGGGTGTGGTTTGGTAAGGGAGGTGTGTGTGTGTGTGTGTGTGTGTGTGCCTGCGTAAGAGAGAATATGTGTGCTTTGTGTGATGCTGAACTGCTGTGGGACCGTAGTGTAGCAGGGATCAGACATATGCACCATCCCCACTGAAAAGACATCTTGGAGATGGTATATATAAAGCAGAGGGGGGTGGGGGTGGGGGGGTCCATGGGGCTTCACTCTACCCTGCAAGAAATATTTTTGGTTTCATTTATGTTTAGGGAATTTGTTTGTTACTGTTAGTGTATGTGAGTTGGAGATTTGTGCAGCTGGGAGTTTGTGTTGTGGTTTAGATTTGTTTGATACTAACAGGCAATAAAAAGTAACAGGAAACACTTAGCCGGTCAGAGTATACATTTACAGATACATTACAGAAAAATAAAACACTGCACAAAAACAAATTCATAATAAAATAATAAAACACAAACAACACAGATTAAATTACCACAGAACTCCAATTAAAGGCAAAAAGCATACTATTAGCCAAACCAAGTTAAGAAATGACGGGGTGAACATTATTGCTTTAGAACTCAATAATGCCAGACAGGGTAGGCATTACAGGAAAATAACAGACCACATATGGATGAGGCACTCTAATCCTCATCTTGGAGGTTAATATGATTAGATAATGGTCTATGTGTTAAACTGTGTTGTATTTTTTATTAGTATGCAGCTTTGTTTTATATATGTTTTTGATGTAAAACAGTTCTTCCACTTAATGATTCAAACTTCCTGTAGCATAGATAATTGTTAGAGGAAGTATTTTACATCCACAATAAAAGATGTGTTAACATTTAGTAATTTACACACAGATACATGCACACACGGTTAATGTATCAAGTACTTTACTGACTGAGCACATCTTACATTTTTGGTCAAAGTTTATTCAATAAATTGTCATTAGTATTCACAAGCATACATTCTGCCCAATCAGTATGCCCATTGTTAACAGAGCATATATTAAGAGAAACAAGTCCAGCCAATAAGGCATTGCAAAGTGGATGAACTGATTGTACTTAAAAATACCTGTCAAGAATTTTGTAGAATGTCTTTTTTTCCCTCATATTTTTGATCTATCCCTCATAAAACTTTCGCTTTTCTGATAAATAACAGAACTGCAGTTAATCAATAATGTCAGACAGCTATTTCATACTTGTTGCTCAGAAAATGTATGTAGATGCAAAACCTTTTTAAGTAAATAAGTATACTGTTTAAAAAGTATCCCTGATTACGCCTTTTCTCCCCCGATAGTTTTTGTATTTGTCAGAAATTATTAAGTAAAACAGCTGAGTGATACATGCTCTGAAGAAATCGCTGTTCTTCTCCTTTGTCTGTCACTTCATTGATACAGTGTGCAAATATATAGACTTAAGTATCATACACATACCCGGTACATCAAAATCAAATGGAGGAGACAGAAGAACACTTAACTGTCAGCATACACCGAAATTGTTTAAGAAAGGTAAGTGACTTCTTTCTTAAATAATACAATTGTGTAGAAGTAATAATCCACTCCTATGAGTGGGTATCACATGACTTACCTACAGTGGGCTTTGTTTACTCATTCAGGCTTCACCTTCGTGATTGCACCATGTCAGCTGTGGCTAATCCTGTGAAACCTATAGCAAGCCATGGATTACTGTTCAAATACAAAATAGCAACAATAGTTTATTTCAAATCATTGTCATCAGCTGCAGTAAATGTGTAAAGCATTAACCCCCAACACAGACACACATATGTCACATCTTTGTAATTTGTAACTGCTACTGAAGTTACCAGATGATATTGGTTTCTTTATTTATTTACTTGCCATTTACCAAAGCTTGGAACGTGCCTCAATTAATGGGCGAGGTGAGGTCTTTGTAACTGCTTCTGTAAGTTAGAGGCTTGTACTTTACTTATTCTTAATCATAGCTTTCTGAGAGTCTCAGTTAATGATGTGAAAAGGAAAAGGCCAGTTCTTGAAACTGCTTTTGGAGTTACCTGCATTAGAAGCTTGCTTTTATTTATTTGCTTCTCCTCTCACTAACCACAGCTTTGTCGGAGCCTTGGTTAGTGAACAAAAAGGAAAAGGCAAGGCCTTGTAACTGCTGCTGCACAGGTTACTTGTTTTAGTTCTGTTTTTTTCCCTCTTGTTAACCATAATGGTTAGCAAGGGGAAAATATATGGCAACTTGCAAAGAAGATTGCAGTCTCGGTGCCCTGGTGTATCGGCAAGTAAGATCATCTACAGTTTTCAGTGGGCTTTATCTATATATGAAAGTCCTGTTGTGGAACATTGAGCATTCAGTGGGGACAGCTCATTCTCCAAGGTCATTATCTAAATATATGTATCTTTCAGTTCTGGGAGCTTCCACCAAACTGAATCCCTTTGTGAAAAATATTTTAATACTGTGTAACATAGAAAAATTTATACTTACATGCAAAACGCAGTGTTTTGATAGTCTACTGACTTCATCAGTATTTATCCATATGTGTCAAACCCTAGTTTTCTGAAACGTTGGACAACAACTGCCTGTAGCTCTGAGCAATAAGGAATTTAAATGTAAGAAAAACTTTTAAACATGTTATAAAGAACTAATAAAGTAATTTTGCCTTGCTTGTTTTGTATAAATCATTTTCTCCCATTTAAAACAAAAAAGAAACACCATATAACAAAAGGTAAGCAAAATGAATGAATGAATGAATGAATGAATGAATTAATTAATAAATAATCTTTATTCTCTTTTTCCAGACATAATCAGAAACAGAATAAATAAACACAAAGTAATAGCAAAACCATAAACATATGATAAAGTTATAACAGTACAGTGATTAATGTTTCATATAATTATTTATGCTTTAAAAATAACATATAAAAACTTTAATGTTTTTAGCTTACACTGTCTGACATGTCTCACTATCAATTGCTATAGACCTACTAAGGCTACATTGATAGTTACCACAGAAGTTTAAGATTATGAGGAGTTAATAAATGCTGTACTACAGTCCACGGCATGATCCCCTTGTCCTTCATTTTCCAGTTTCTTACTACTGAGTAAGTCACTTAAGCAGACAATGCTCTCAGATGACTCCTGAAAAGAAGTTTGGCCTAGTGGATTTACCTGTCTGACAATGTATATGACACTTCTCCAGAATTCAATAAAATCTGTGTAAGCTCTGTGTAGAGCTTAAAAGGAATGTACCCATGTACACGGCCACGGTTCCCCCTCAGCAGCACACCATACATATTAATCATGGTGTACTGCCGAGGGAGATCATAATAACACAAATACTGAATTGTGTAAGCAGTAATGTCGAGGCTGTTCCGTGGTTGTGGATTGTTCAAGGAATACCTGGACAGATGTTATGTATAGGATAAGAATCCCTGTAATTTACCCTGCTAGTGTAGAAATATGTGTGTGTTTTAACAGTTTTTTGTTTTTTTTTACTTTTAGTTTTTTTTTATTTTTATGCCTGTTTGTGCAGGGTGGCATGGAGCGCAGCAGTGCCAAGCTGAACTTACAGATGCACAACTGACATCTGCCAGACATCTAAAAATAGAAACTGGATGTAATTAATTAGTTATAGTTGTCTACTTTTTTGTATTTTATTTTTATTTTTTGAATGGCCATTTGCACAGTGCAGTGAGGTGGGGTGCTTAGCAACACTAACAGGTAGCTTAGTAGTATATGCAAAGGCATACTGCTTTGTATACTATCCAAGTAGCTAAATAGGTAGAATCATGGCCTAAAGTGTAATAGGTCCCTGGTTTGTATCCCCAGCAGTCATACCTTTCCATATTTATTGCTGAGGAAATGTGTGATGTGATCTAAAAGGCAGTTTAATTTAAAAATAAAATTGTTATATTTGGAAAAGCTGCATGGTGCTGAGCACTGCTTACATATGATCAATGGCTACTCCTGTTTGCATGTTGCTAAGCTTCGCTAAAACAAGGTTGTGCAAGTTTACATGATGCTCAGCTCCGCTAAGCTGGTTTGCATGATGCTAAGCTATGCGGTGCTTTTTTGAATGTTACAGTATAATGTGTAAGGGTGGAAAAACAGCCTATATTAAAGTCAAAAGGCAGGAATTCTGCAGCATTCATTGGAGTCTTACTAACCTGTTGATATGCCTGGTGGTGTTGGTGAGGGAGCGGGTTTTCAGGTGCAGAGGTGGGGTGTGTAGGAGTCCAGAGTGTTTGTTGGACTCGTGTTCTGGAACTATGATCCCCAGCTGTTACAGGGTGGTTAACAGGCCTTAGCATGTAAAGCTGAAGCCTGGGATTGGTTGGCCAGGGATTTTACCAGTGCTACTGGTATACACTGCACTGGTGAGCAGTGTCATCACCACTATGACAACCTGCAATAAAGGAAGAGGAGAACCTTGGACACCCGGGTCCAAGAAGCTAGGACTGGGCATGCAACACAGATATGTAAGTATGTTTGTTACTACTTTAGTAAAATACAAGCTGAATCCATGCAAAACTGGTATGCATAATGGTGTGCATCTTTTCCAACAGCTGCAGCTGAAAGGGTTTGCACTGTCCAGTCTCATGCCGGGCACCTGGCCAGGATGCACTGTGAGTGTGGTAAGTACAGATATTGTCTGATAACTGTACTCCAAATAAGCAATAACAATACTAATAACAATAAGCGATAAGGTTTAAAGCAGGATTGTGGTTTGATAACTAATGTGCACAAATAACTGCAGTAAGGCTGTATTCACTGCATCTGTGTACTAATGTCACTGCAGTCTGTGTACTAATGTCACTGCAGTCAACTGTGTACTAATGTTATTCCGTTGCATATCGCCTACTCAGAGGCAATCTCTGCCTAACATACAAAGCTATGTCAAATCCAGAGCTGTTGGACATGCTCCACTTAAAGAAATCCCAATCTCTCCGAGCTACACGGTCTAGGGACCTAAACCTTGTCACCACAATAAACAGAACATGCTGGAGGGATAGATTCCTGTCCTAGAGACTTCCCATACTCTGGAACAAACTACCTATCTATATCAAACAAAGCTCCTTATTAGCACTCTTCAAGAAAAATCATGATGATTGGATGGGAAATAGGAAATTCACCCCAGGGATCACCTCTGTGGCTCTGCTCGACAGTGGCACAGGAAAATTCTTTTCTTGGGTGGCGAAAGCCAGGGTACCTTTTTGGCTAGGCTTATATAGGCCCTAGGGCTGATAGCCTAGTACCTACCTATGAACCTATGATAAATGTATTGTACAACCCACAGTACAGTTCAGAGCTGTCTTCAGGCCACTTTCAGTTAATTCATGTTCTGTATTCCTCCCACTCCAGCAACAAAGTATATAGGTAAGGTTGCCCATGTTCTGGGCAGGTATCTTGTGTATACTTCACAGATTATAAGGAGCAATAACAATAACGTGTAAAGCAGGATTGTGGTTTGATAAGTAATGTATTCAAATAACTGCAGTAGGCCTGTATTCATTGCATGTTAGTTCTAATGTCACTGCAGTCAAGTGTTACATTATGTGCACATGTCCCCTTGAGTCACAGCTTTTGGGTTCTACTCCCATACCTGCCAACTAAGATATGACAGCTGTCTAGTCTACTTAATGTACACAAACATACCTCTCAACTGTCATGATTTTTCGTAAGGTAATGACAACTGCCCAATCCCTCTGGTCTGTGATTAGCAGATAAATGATTACCTGGAAAGCAATGCATCTGCAAATCCATTTGCAGAACACATTTGTCACCTTGGTAGTTATGTACATGCACATTATGTGAAGCAGTTCCATATAGTTGAGTACCTGCATTTGTTAGTGCTTGACCCATACTGTCTCATGCTAACAGTTTGAGAGGAATGTACATGCTACATTATCTATAGAAGAATTTGAGTCACTGTACTCACAACTGACATTGCACACCTGTAGAAGCATGTATTAGTAGTCGGTGTATTAATATCATCTGTGAATTCATTAAATGTATGTTTTTCTCTCTCTCCCCACCTCTTATCTTCTTTAATTTATTAATGTTATTTATTATTATGATTTAATATTAATATATTTTGTTATACTAAATGTTATGTTGGCCTTATGGATTATTTCATACTGGTTTTCTGTTAACATACTTACTGTTATGTTATTTATTGTTGTATTCCACACAGTATACCTTAATATGTGTTTAGATTAATCAGTATTATGTTCCACTATGTTAATACTAACATTGGTTTGGTTATTACTAACCTTAACTTATTGTTATATCTAATTTACAGTTTCAGGTGATCCACCTACCTTGGCCCCTCCGGCCATGGCACTGGGGCCAGCATGTCTGGGCCATAGTCTGGTAGTGCCCCCTCTGCTGCCCTTGCACTACCTGCAGCATCGGGTAGTTTTGCCCCACAGGCTGGAGCTGGGCCCCTCTCTGGGAGCAGTGGTGGAAGGGGTGGTGTTGTTACTCATGACAAACTACTAGGACTGGTGTGTAGGATAGTGTTCTGAGGTTCTGGATGTTGCCTGTGCTAGATGGAGGGCATGCTCATCACCCTGGTGGGGCAGCCTCGCCCTGGAGCCCAGCCTCCACCACTGCTACCCCAGAGGCAGTGAAATAGCAGTGCCAACAGTCCCATGGGTGGGGACTTGTGTCCCGCTGCTACCTTGTGGAGGGACCTGAGACTGGGATTCCACAACACCTTCCCCATCCAAGGTGTCCCTCCTTGAGTCACACACCACCCCTGTCTGCTCTCTTGTCTGTCTGCAAAAGCTTCCTCACCTTCCCAGCTTACCTTCTCCACATGTACCTATGTCCCTTCCCCAACATTCCATTATCACCTTAAAAAACAAAATTGGGCACCTGTTCCCAAAAAAAAAAAAAAATTTGTCCCATACATAGCTCTCCATTTCGTACGTGTCTACCAGACACACGTAATTTGAGCTGATTGGCTTGACAGTACAGTTATATTTCACCTCCCCTCTCTTTGGGGGTGACAGTCCAAATTCATCTACAAATTCTGTCAAAGTGCACAGTTGCTGCTTATGAAGAAATGAATAGCTATGGTTATCACCTAAACCCTTTCAGCACATCCCTACCTGCCTTTCACTATGTTTTTCCCCCTGCTTGCACCCCATTTCATCACTGTCTTATCTCCCTATTTTTCTTATCTTTAAATATTTTTTGCATGATGCTGCACGAAACACTGCATCGTGCGACATCTGTAAGCTCAGCTAAATGGAGCTGTATTGATATATGTGTTTTAAATTATAATAAACTTGTACAAAATAAACACCTGTCCCCTATTTTTAAACCAGAATCATTGCACCTGCAGTCCACTGCATTACCCTACCACACCACACAGCTGTTAATTCAAACAGATGGTTTAAGTAAAACATAGTAATTGCAAGTTACTGTCATTAAGCATGTTTAAGCAGAGCAGTGCATTGCACCACATCTCACAAACTTGCTGAAAGAGTAATGGAAAAACTGGGAGTGTAATGTGGAGTCTGGTACAGGACTACATGACTAGAAAGCTAGACACTGAATAATGGATGTAAGTGAAGTCTCTAACAGCAGGTAAATGTGCACTTATATCTGCAACATATAGAAATACACCTGCTAAAACATTAATGGAAAAATACATGTTCAACTGGGACTCTTGTGGAGAAATACATCCCTATAAAGCCAGGTACATAATAATGGATATAAAGGAGGCATGTCACAGCCTGTATGTGTGCACTTATATCTTCACAAATACACATGCTGCAACAGTTACAAAGTAGCTTAGTCTGTTAAAAGCTTTGCAAACAGTTAGTTTTGCCACATATGTTCCTGGGTTCAAATCCAGTGGGGTGTAGCATTTAAATTACATTACTGTGAAGCTATCAATGAATGACTGAGTCATGCACTCTTTATCCACAAAATGCATTTCAGATGCAATGTCTGCTTTTCAGTGATGGAAGAAAAAGGCCTGCAGACAGGAACACACTTGATGTTCCCTATAGCAACACCATAAAGTGCAAAAAGTGTCAGGTCATGCATTAATATGCATTCACAGAGGAGTGTAACTTAGTTAATGGAAATAAGGCTGACTAATATCACAGCGCAGCACACAGTCATTTCCTAATGATATTACAGATTATCACAGCTACACAACTAACATACATGTATGGCAGTTCTGTTACTATGAAGGACTGCCAGCACATACCTTCCAACTGACTACCATAATGTAACACAATGGCCTGGCAGTTGCCCACATGGTTGACAGAATCGTATATTTACCCCCATGTTGCTCAAGGACACAACAAACATATTGCCGAGTACTCTGTTAGTGATACCGTTGCCTAACATACCACTTTATACACATGCCTTAATTTGCAGTGGAATGGGTACCCTCAATCTGGCTCTGCCTCTACAACAAGTCTGCCACAGCTCCCACAGTTACTCTTACAGCTTTTTGTGCTCCAGTGTGTTCACACTCTCTGTCTATTTCTATTGCCTGCAGTATTAGCTACAGCCTGTAGCACACACATCTGTGTGTAAAAGTAGCTGCTACAGACATACCTTCTGTGATGACATAGTATCTTGACCCCAGTAATATCCAGCACAACATATCAGAAAAGGCTTCTAATCTACATGAAGGCCTTTTATCTTGTTCAGTGATTGCATGTCATTGGCTTATTATACTGCAAATCAGCTGTGTTGGCTACAATTAGTATTTAAGTACCACAGATTGGTTAAGAGCCAATCACCTGGTAATGAGAACCATGATTAAAAAGGCAAACAGCTAGCTAGGGGAACCAGTTTGTTTGAGACTTTCTTCAAACAGTAAACGTGCTGCCAAAAACATTATATATCTACAAATATCAACAGAGGAGTATTGTACTCCATAGGTTCATAGAGTAGTGCTAGGATAATTGCCCTTGTACACCACTTTAAGCATAGAGAATTACCCCATGTGAGAATCAAACCCTTCACCTTGTGTCTGTAAAGCAAACACCTTAACCATAATGCCAGCCTCCTACCCTCCCATCAGGTATGTAACCTTTTTGTTTATAACATGATACATACATGTGAATATACTTAACAGGAATAGGGGATTACAGCATTAAGCCTTTCTGAGAACTGTAATGAAGAGATTTGTTACACCTAAAGAGGATGTACAATACATCAAGTGTGGAATGTTTTTTGGTCAATGTGGCACACTGGTCTCATGGGAATGTCCCTTTATAGTGGTTGTAATAGCACACTGCTATTTGTTTGGCACTGTTGTTTTGACATATTAGGGGGGTTGTGCCTAGGTGACACATTACAATGAACTCCTGTATTGGGTGTGTGATTATACAACAGTATCTGTGATGGCACAAACAGGAATAGTTGACTATTGCTAGTATCTTAGTTGTATTCACATGCTTAGTATGTTTGCACATTGTGGAATATGACATATGTGATCAAGCAGTAGATACTGCCAGCCATTCTTTTCTTGCTGTATATCTACATAGTGTACTTCCATGTATGTGATCCTGACGTGTTCTCATTTTGTTGTCTTTCAGGAAACATGTATGCAAGGTGCTGTGCCCCTTTTATGGATGCTGAGAATTATATAAACCTGCAAGGCTTCCATCAACACCATGAACTCCTACTGTCCAGGAGGAGGCAAAACAGTGAACAGTGGGCAGCATCGTGGACTAATCTTGTCCGTGGTGTTAATGTTATAGGTCGGCAGAGCAGGGCATATGAGAAGGTTCGACACCATGCAACAGATATGATACATCCTACATGCAAAAGAGCAGCAGATTTGGCCAGGGATTGTGGTGTCACCGATGGACAGCTTGCAGTAGGACAACCACTTTCAGACACTGAGGAATTCCAGGTGAACCTAGGAACACATGACAGCTCCCAGGCATCCATCATACCATATATTGTGGATGTGGGTGCTAAAGTTTCCATGCCAGAGGAGCGTCCAGGTAGGCTTAGTTTGATCAGCACTGGAATACTGTTGCACTCTTGTGTGTCAGGGTGTACATGCTTTTACATGGGTATCAGATGTTTGTTTTTGATGGGGGAGGAGTTTAACTGCAGTTTGCATCTCATGCTCAGATTTTGACGAACATAATTAAAGTAGCTACTGTAAATGTAAGATATATGGATGTATTACCCTGTTATAGTGCAACATGTGGTGGTGGTGGTTACATTACCTCTCCCTCAAATTTTCACAGGTCCATTAAGAATTGGACAAGGCTGTGGTCCTGCTACTGGTAAGCACAACACTGTTTTGTTACAGATGTAGATTTACTGCAATGTATTCTCTAAAGTGTCATCCCAGGCTTGCTGGCCAGATTGCTGTACTGTCAGCATGATTGCCAGCTGCATAGATATTTTCTGACTGTTCACACTTTACAGTCATACCTATGCCTTGTAGGTGTGACCACACTGATAGATGTGACAGTATTGTCAGGACATTACAGATTGCCATATGTGTCACCTGTGCAGAGTCTTCACAAATGTCAACAATGTATCTCATTGTTGCTGATGAGATTGCTGTGAAAGAGCTTTTATTTACAAGTAACTACAGATGTTTGTGGGAAAAGTAATATCCTCATGTCCCACTGTATGAGGTTGGGGCTTAAACAGATCTGTAATAGTGGCAACAGTGTCTACAGCTTTACATATATTGCAACATAGTACTGCAGAGCATAATAGTACATGTATTAATGTACTGTTTTTCCTTTTTTTATTACAGGTGACCTCTGGGTTGATCTCACCTACGCAACCTGATGTCAGTGTCTCTTCAGACCCCGATGATGATGGTGGCCAAATTGAGGCACAGGTGGGGGTTTCAGGGGCTGAATATGTCCCAGAGGTTTATAGCCCTCATCTGCCCTCATTATCTCCACACACAGTCAGCATGCCTACACATACCCAATCCCTGGAGGCCACATATATTGGACAGTCAGAGGGTGGGGACATTGAACAGGAAAGTGTGGCAACTATGGCTCCAGTAAGTGTTGACACTGACAGTAACAAGAGAGCTGGTGAGATTCCACACAGGTGGATTGATAGGGGTGCCCATAGGAGGCCTGCTGTCCTTTCACCACCTGTTGCAGGTGTCTCATCACGGTTCACTCAACATATGTTTAGTGCCATCATGGAGGCACAGGCATGTTCTGAAAGGAACTCTAGATGAATCCTCAGGGTTATGTGCAGCACAGACTGACATACATGATTGCCTCCACCACAAGCCTGATACCCTAGATCTGTTCATTGATGCACTGGAAAGACATTGGTCTGAAACAGATCGCAGAATATCTGTCTTGGAACACACATTGACTGTGATGGAATGTCTGGTTGGAGTTGAGCATCAGACTTGTGGACATAGGTCAGCAACTCCATCAGCTGAGAGCCCACGTGGCCGTGCTCAATCACGCTCCCATAGTGGCAGTACATCCTGCACTCCAGAGGGAGATATGCGGTCCACACCAAGACGTGGCAGGCCATGGGTTCATGGGTCCTGCGTGTATCCATGGAGGACACAGTCCCAGCTGACAGCAGTCTCCATCAGGTACTAGCACTGCTTCTAATCTTGGACATTGAAGTGCCAGTACAACTCATGGCAGAGCCAGTCCCCGTGTTCAAAGGTGGGGACTGTGAACTGTCAGCTCAACCATGCATGGCTCAAAGCTGTCCAACATAGAGACATGTAGGGTTAGTACTGAGCTTGGCTGTGTTTATGCACACACTCACACACCACTGTCAAAATCAGGTCACCTAAAGACACACACAGCACATATCTATGGTCCATCTTGCCTGTTTCCCTTCCTGATGCACACACATGCTTTCAACCTATTGGGTCAGCCTAGGCCTCCTGCACCCCCACACAACAACCCTGTGCAAGTGATGATACCTGTGCCACATCCCTGTCATCCTTGTCATCAATGCAGGGAAATGAAGCTATGTGTCTGATGCACAGGGTGACTATATAAACTAATATGTACTTGTGTAATCCAGTGTTGCATTGCCATGCCACTTGTACTGGTCACTGAGAGAGAGATACTGTATGCTGACATTTGTAATGAGTAAGCTACATTATTTTCTGTACCTTACTTTGTATGATGTTGTAATGGCTGTATACTTACACAATGAAAAGTGTGTCACGGACCTGTTTATGGTTCAGTTTCTGGCATCTGTACAAACACCTGTGGATACACAGTGGCAATAAACCCATAGATGCCACAGCACAGGATGGAATGTCAGCACAGAAGAAATATGTCTTAAGCAAGGTAGAGCACTATAAGTGCATGGCTCCATAGGTTCATATGTATATAACAGGCTAACAAGGGCAATGGCATCATTCAGCATACTCATGCATCCCTAATCAGTGAACAGGTCTGATACCCATGATAAGTGTCACCAGGGTTTCTGGAGCTAACACATCTACAAGCTGTGGTGATGGAGATGATCATCTACACATTTCCCATGTCCATTACAGACATTTGTCCTATGCCAGTTATGATTGTCTTGTACTGCATCCCATTGTTCAACTTGTACATGATGTGCGTTACAGCAGACTTGTGCTTCACATGCATGGGGAGCCTGTTACATATAGGTTGTAGTGTCTGTGCTACATACTTGTCTCTCCAGCATGTAGTATTTATACCACAATGATGGTGCAGGTGTGTAGAAGGGGTAATACATGTGTTAGTCTTATCTTGGATAAGCAGGAGGAACACAGTGGGATCTGACACCTTCCTATATGGCAGCCATATACATCCCCTCCAAAGCATGTAGGAGATAGACTATACATGTATGATCTTGACACGGTCTGCATAGGACATGTTATCTGAAATATACATTGGTTTACCATTGAACCTGTGTGGCTGCTACAGTTGTAAAATATGCCTGCGTAGTGACATAGCAAAGGTACCGTTACACTCAATGGTAGGTGTGATGAGTGCCAAATACAGTATAACAATGACGGTCTGGGATTTACATGCCATACCTTTCTCTATAAATTGTACAAAATTGAATGGATCCCTATATCTTACCAACCAGTGAAAGTCAAAAGCTACATTTCTCTCTGTGTCCATAAGTCCATGAGTAATGGCTCACCTGTGTGTGGTGAGCAGACATTACTATATTTTCCAGGGGTGGATGACTTCCAAAAGGATAGTATTGTGCAGTCCTTGGCATTTACTATTTGTCAGTTGCTCTGATAACAACTGAATGTGTGTCTCAGGCCATCCTGGATAACTGTTGGTTCTGTGTGGGATTCAGTGATAGCTCCTAATATGCAATCAGCTGCTAATGTAGTCAGTAAGAGGTCACTGACAGT
The DNA here is from genome assembly GCF_019279795.1 of Protopterus annectens. NCBI lineage: Eukaryota > Metazoa > Chordata > Ceratodontiformes > Protopteridae > Protopterus > Protopterus annectens. Next base: position 760,247,809 of record NC_056748.1, on the reverse strand, counting down.
AGTAGTGACTGCAGAGAAGGGAATGGCTAGAAGGGGTACTCTATTAATGATGTCTGAGGGAAGTCCACTGGTGACTGGCTCATTGTAGCGAAGGACTACCCAATGCTATCTTCCCACATTATGACTGTCAGACACTTGGCTATCTACCAGCTGACATACCACTCTGTAAATAACCTACAGAGTTTTCAGTAAGGACTGCTGGCCTAATATTGTCATATACATTGTCAGGCCATGTTAGTGGTATGTGTCATATTGCCCACATCCATTGCATAGTTTAACACTCAGTGAGGTCCATCTGTTAAGGTAGGTAGGCATGATATGCCCTTGAGCAAAGCAAACTGTGTATGGTCCATTGTCAGTAGGTGTACGACATTGTTACCAATCATATCCATGCTAACTCCTTTCATGGCTTTACATATTAGACAACTGAGAGCTCTGGGGACACTGCTTGGCACTGCATGCTAGTTGTCCTCTGTGCAACTAAGTATTGCAGTTACTTTCATAATGTTCCAAGAAAAGAGTCATCTAAGGTGAAGGTGTCTGTACAGAGCACAGACAAACAATGGAGGGAAGGGCAGTATGTATACCCTGTGAAGGTAAGGCGAGAGGTTTTACACAGGTATTCTGCAGTTGGACACTACTCAAGTGGTGTGTACTGAAAGGACACAATTAGCTTGTGAAGAATGCAGAAAGCAAAGATGTGCCATGAATTGCTGGTGCCTTCATACTACTAATGCTGGTCTCAGCAAAACCACTCTCTCATGGGATACCATGCTCCGATACTTTTTCTGTCATCACATGCAAAATGTTACTACAAAGCTCATGATGAGAGGCAGGACACAGCCTGTTTGTTCATCCACATAGTTGTCCCACAGCATGAAAGGCTCTGTAGGCTTCACATACCCTTCTCCAGGTAGATGCCTTGATTGGCTACCTGAGCAATCAGTTGGTCTTTGCATGTATTAGGCCTTCTGTACGAGAGTTGCTTGTATGTCACTAGGGAACTTACCAGATGGTGATTAGGAGCACAACTACAACATCACAATGTAATGTGCTATATCCAGTGACATAGATGTCCAAGCTTGCTGAAACAAGCAGCACAGTGGTGGTGATCCATGTTAGGTAACAAATTCACAACAATGCATACATCCTGTCCTTCAACAGATTAATGGTAGATATCTGTATGACATATACCTGAGGCCTACTGCAGAGGACTGGCCACCTTTGGCCAAAGTGTGCCCACCTGCCACATGTCCTTGGTATGTCATACTGTATAGTTATATACCCAGAACACATGTCTGTGTTCCCACATCATGCCACACAACAGCCAGTTTGCTGTCTGATTGCTTGACAGGCATTGTATGCTTGCAATGCCAAAGTAATGTCAGCAAAGGTTAACAAGTCCTCTGTGCATGCACAGACATCCATATCTTCACTGCAAGGAGTGCCTACAAACACTGTGTTTCAGGCTGTCAACCCCAAGGGTGTGGCATCATGACCCTAACTTTGCTGGACTTGACAGTATCACATTTGCAGGTATGGTATTGTGACCAAGACTAATAGCAGGATTATGGTCAATCCAAAGTCAACATTGCTGTCAAAACATTGTATGGCATACTGTCAGGTGCTGCGTTACCTTTGGGGACCTACATAAAGGTGACATGTTACATTTCACCATCTGTCATGACACTGCCTAACTATGGCATACTGTGACATACACAAAAACATGACTGTATTGCTAATGGCCCTATCAATAACTGATGATGAGATGTGGAAAGTGTCTCCACCCCACTACTCCTATTCCAAACACATGTGACAAATGTGACTGTATTTCAAACCTTAATTCCATGGTGTCTCAAACAGCAGTCAGTACACATGGCAATGAGCATTTTGCCATCATGCACAGCTCACCTCCTGCTCCACCCACACCCACATCACACACACCTGCATGTGTATAGCTCCTTACCAGACACATTCCCAAGCAACAAACACCTCAGAAAGTCATGCCTCTGGAGACCAGAGCACACATAATAGTTCATGCACCACTGTCTCACCAGACAAACACCTGAGGCAAAACACAATATCAAACCTATTATTCATAAATGATTACATCGTGAGACACATTGATGTCCATGTCACCAGGCTACATATGGGCAAGATCACAGTTAGCTGTCTGTGGGTTGACACGATACACCATACCACACATTGCTGCAACACAAGGAATATCAGGTAACATAATGATGTCATCATAGTTTTTGTGGGTCTATATTAGATCATCGAAGGGGCTGTTCATTGAATGCCTTTTCATCGACAAATAATAATCAAAATACCACAACCCTGAATGGCCACATAAGTGAATTTTTCCCAGGAAAAAAAAAAATCACTTGGCCAACACTAAAAAAAATAAAAGAATTTGCAGACCCTATAAAGTGAGGGGCTTCACCCCTCACACACCCCTTACAAAGTATACCAACTCCAAGATCACACTACAGTGGAGGAAAGGGCAAATTCCAGATGATGGCCAAGTGATTTTTTCCCCTGGGAAAAAATTATTTATGTGGCCATTCGAGGTTTTGGTATTTTGATTATTATGTGTCAGTGAAAGGGCATTTGATAAACAGCCCCCTCGATGATCTAATATAGACCCATTCCTTCAGGTGTGTATGATTAAGGACATATGTCATGGGACTGTATGCAGACATATGACTGAGCTTCTACACTCTGTGTCTCTTGCGGGTATGCCTATAGCTTTCAGCTGCATTTGACCCTCACCTAGGATGATGGTTCAATACACACGAAAAATGATGGCTGTCAATAATTGCCTTACCATGTGGTGTCATTGTTAGGGGATCCACTACATGTCTGCCTGGGATGACTTGCTCAACTGACGTCAAAGCTTTGCCAGAGATGGTCTTCATCTCTCACCTCTGGCATGCTGAATACTGGCCAAGGCTGCTGACACCCCCACAGTGCATCTTATAGGCATTGTCTGGAGGGGAAACCATTCCAATGAGAATGCCATCTTCATACAACATCATGGTTATGCTGCTACACAGTTGGAATGGCAATAATACACCCCACTCTGTGAAGGGTGTCCCCACCTTAGAATATGCAGACATTTGTGCGCTCAAAGACACCTGGTTCAAGGCTGTGGACAGCACCACTGCTATACTGGACTACACGTCCTTCCACATGTTCAGATCTCAAAGTGATAGTGTGCAAGGTAATGCAGGTGGTGTATACATATTCATTAAGGATAGCTACACATCCAGATTTGGTGAAACACTGATTTTTTGGAGACACTGCAGGTGTTATTCACTGCTGGAAAGGCACCTAATCAAGCCATTGCCAGCTACAGGAGCAACTCTTTAATCTTTGATCTTTAAATTTCTAATCTCCCACCAGGACACAAGTGCTCTTCAGCAACTGCATTCTGCTTGCTGAGCACACTCAAGCAAATCTGCAGTCTGCAGCTACCACTCCATCCATACAGTATAAGAAGGAATCAGTATTGCAAAACTAAACAAGGATATACATTTTGAGCCTCAAGAGCAGGGTCAGTCCACCCAGGCATTCTACTTGTATTATTTATGAGAGTGAAGCTATTACAGTAGCAGAATTTCTTAGTAGTTCTCAGTGTGCTAATAAAACTGACTGTTGTAGCCTTGTGTCATCGTCCCCAGCTAGTGCAGTAATCCTAACTGTCCAATAGACAGTATACATTTAATTCATATCCCTGTGACTAAATTAACCATCAAGCAGCCCTCTCAGTGCTTTCTGCCTTAGTTTGTATCACTTGGAGGCCCACCTGTTTATTTGCATCTCTATGCATTCCCCTTCATTGCTAATGTATCTCCCTATTCTAATCTGTGCGCAAACTGTTTACTAATCAGCAAGTGAAAGTGAAGACACACTCCCAACCCTTATAAAGTTTGCTGTCTCTTCTCTCCTTCACTTTACATGTAGTTTGAATTCTTACTTACCCCCTCTGAGGCCTTCACTGATAGTTTTCCACTGATTGCCTCTCTGGTTTCTTTGCATTCCACCTGGTTTACACCCCTTGTGCTATCTCCCTCCCCCAATACTAAGTCTATATTAGAATCCTGCTGAGCATGGAGCCATCTTTAAATTTCTAGTCTCCCACCAGGACACAAGTGCTCTTCAGCAATTGCATTCTGCTTGCTGGTAAGCTATTAGACCTCAGGAATTTGTTTAAAGTGTTCAGATTTGTAAAGTAATACTTACTTTTTACTGTACTTGGTGCTATACAACTAGTACTCATTTTTCTGATTCCTGATTACTGATCTGCTTATTTGTTTATTTAACTGGTTGATTCTGTCATTCAGCAATTGTGTTTTACTGACACTACCACTGCAGCTATGTCGTCTCTATGCTACTATGATGTACTAATACTGCTATTATAACTGTAATATAAATCTAATTGACTTAGTGTTGGAGTTAGAAACAGTACTTAATGATTTAGCACTACAGTTGTCTCTGCTACCGATTCAGCTGTGCTGTTAAGTGTTCATTTTCCTTATTCTTGTATGCACAGGATAATTGGCTGATAAATGTATTGTGCATGATTTATTCACCTGTTTGCAAACTAAGTTATGGCACTGTGATGTGGTAACAGTAGAAGCACTCTCAGACTGTAGCAATAGCATCTATTCTCCTACTTTATCCACACTATCCTCAGACTTGTATCTTTTACACCCTCCTGTCTCCTCATTACTTCCTTTGACCTGGCTTTGTCTCATTCTACTAGCTTCATCCTCTCTTTCTCTTTCTCTCTCTCTCTCTCTCTCTCTTCAGAGCACACTCAAGCAAATCTGCAGTCTGCTGCTACCACTCCACCCATACAGTATAAGAAGGAATCAGTATTGCAAAACTAAACAAGGATATACATTTTGAGCCTCAAGAGCAGGGTCAGTCCACCCAGGCATTCTACTTGTATGTTTTATATGAGAGTGAAGCTATTACATTAGCAGAATTTCTTAGTAGTTCTCAGCATGCTAATAAAACTGACTGTTGTAGCCTTGTGCCCCCCCCCCCCCAGCTAGTGCAGTAATCCTAACTGTCCAATAGACAATATACATTTAATTCAGATCCCTGTGACTAAATTAACCATCAAGCAGCCCTCTCAGTGCTTTCTGCCTTAGTTTGTATCACTTGGAGGCCCACCTGTTTATTTGCATCTCTATGCATTCCCCTTCATTGCTAATGTATCTCCCTATTCTAATCTGTGCGCAAACTGTTTACTAATCAGCAAGTGAAAGTGAAGACACACTCCCAACCTTTATAAAGTTTGCTGTCTCTTCTCTCCTTCACTTTACACGTAGTTTGAATTCTTACTTACCCCCTCTGAGGCCTTCACTGCTGAGCATGGAGCCATCTTTAAATTTCTAGTCTCCCACCAGGACACAAGTGCTCTTCAGCAATTGCATTCTGCTTGCTGGTAAGCCATTAGATCTCAGGAGTTTGTTTAAAGTGTTCAGATTTGTAAAGTAATACTTACTTTTTACTCTTGTCTTGGTTCGCTCTGCCCTGCTATGTTCGCCCTTGCTAATGCTCAGGCTCTCTCCGCTCCCTTGCCCTGCCCCCTATTTCCTCCCTCCCCCACTACCTCTACATTTATAGTAATCACAGCCACACCCAGAGCTGACCCTCACATCACCTCCACCAATCACAGCTCCTCAAGCCAGATCACATTATACCACACCAACTTGCTCCACAAAAAATACTCCAATCACTCTTATTCCCATTAGGCATTTTTTATATCACCCACACTACTTACCGATCCACATATAGTGCAACCCTATAATTCTTATTCAGACCCCCACCTAGTACCATCTTAAACTTTATAACCATGACTATCACACAACTAAGTCTAGTCTGTCTTCTCATAATTCTTTATAACACCACAAGTTATCACTCTAGCAATATCTCTAAACTTAGTAGCACAACACTACATTATACACTCTCATATACAGACACCTCACATTATAATAATATCTGTCCACAATTGTTCAAGAACTACATAACAGACCAATTCAGAACTAAACACATATGCTCTCATTCCCACTCCAAAAAACACAATACTTTCTCACACTTCTCACCAAACTCCAACATCTGTATCACCATTTTAAAACCAGACCCACCATAAGTGGGGATATCCACCCCAACCCAAGCCCAAATCCATCCTGTCCAACACAAACTGTACCAACACAAATGTCAGAACATAACACCCCCACTATCTTCATCCCAGGGAAAATCAACAACAGCAGCAAAGCCAACCATCTTTTAATGCTAAATATTAATATTAGAAGTATCAAAAATAAAATACCTGAACTCCAGGCCACAATAGCACACTACTCCCCAGACATAGTTGCTTTAACAGAAACCTGGCAAAATAAAAATATAGCTAACTTAGAAATTCTCCTTACCGGCTAGAATATCGTTAGACAAGACCGACCACTTCGTAAAGGGGGTGGAACTGCCTTACTGTATAAGTCCACCTTAACTGTACATCAATTACCAAACTCCTACCCCTCCCCCATTAATTGGGACATACTTATCTCACAACTTCAACTTCACCCTAAAAAGATCATCACCACAATTGTGATCTATATTCCACCTGGTAATACACCTGCTAGCCACATACTCACAAGAAACCCTTATTCAGGGGGATTCCAACCTAGATTGGTTCACCTGCATATCAGAACCACCAAGTAATCTAATAAATCTCCATGGCTACCAGCAGCTAGTCCAAATTCCAACTAGATGTGATAAAAAATCTAAAAAAGGAATCTATCCTTGACTGGTTCCTAACTAACAACCCCACATTGCACCCCCACGCAGGCTGTCTCCCAGACACCTTAAGTGACCACAACATAATATACTTTATACGTAGTAGAACAAGCATATACAAAACCACTAACTATATATCCACTAGAAACACAAAAAAAATCTCTCCTGATGTCCTCAATACTTTACTCTGTAACTGTGACTGGACCCCCTTAAAAACCCTCCCACTTGACCAGGCTGTAGCATATTTCAACAAAACATTTCTATAACACCTAGACACTGTCCTCCATTGCGCAAAGTCAAGGTTAAAACCTCTACAAACCCCAGGCTCAGTAAAGAAACCAAACAAATCCTCAAGTCCAGAGATGCTGCCTGGCTTTACTATCAAAAAAACAAAGAAACACAAAGCCTAAGTACCAAGAACTGCGCAACCGTGCAAAAAAATGCATTAGGCTGGACAAAAAAATCCTACTACATGACATTACAAACTAAATACCAACACAACCCCCAAAAAATTGGGAAAAATGTAAACCAGCTACTAAAACCCACCCAAAAGGCTACCCCCAAACCAACCACCCCCGACACTAAAGTTCCCATTGAAACACAATTCACCTTCCACTTTGTGAACTCAATTCTATCCTTAGTATCACAGGACAGTTCCTTCCTCACTAGCCCCCCAACACAAATAGCACTAATACAAGCTTTACCCTCAAAACAGTTTCCACCACTTCAATCAAAAGCATGCTCTCCAAACTAAAAACCTCATCAACAGCAACCAACCTACTCCCTAGCTATTTTTTGAAACTCACAGCAGATCCTATTGCTATCCCAATCTCCACTCTCATAAACAGATCAATTGTTGAAAACTATGTGTCCAAACTCTGGAAAATATCCGATGTTACACCCATACATAAAGGTGGGACCTCCACTGAACTTAATAACTACAGACCCATTGCTTTACTCTCCCCTGGCCAAAATCCTAGAAAAATGCATCCATACCCAGATGTTAAAATATCTCCTAGACAGCAACATCCTGTCACCTACTCAGCATGGTTTCAGACCTGCCCATAGTACCACTACAACCCTCCTCTGCTTTGCAGACACAGTAAACCGTCTCAAAAATGAAGGCCTGCAGGTGTCAACTCTTTGTTTGGATATGTCCAAAGCATTTGACAATCCTGCTAAACAAACTAAACCAGTATCACCTATCAAATTCCACTCTTACCTGGTTCCAACGCTACTTAACTGACAGGTACTAAGCTGTGAAATGGGAAAATTCTCTCTCTCCTCAGCTGCCCATAACTATAGGAGTCCCACAGGGTTCTATCTTAGGACCACTACTATTCACAATCTTCACAAATGACCTCCATACCTCCACACAGCATACATCTATCATTCAGTATGCAGATGACACTACCTTAATCTGTGCTGCACAAAACATTCCCACCCTCCTGCAAACAACTCAACTAGCATTCTCTGACGTTGAAAACTACCTAACCAAAGCCCAACTTATCCCCAATTCAAAGAAAACTCAGCTTATGATTATAACCAGTTCTAACAAAAACACCGATAACAGTCAATTCACTATCTAATCCACAAATGCTACTCCAATCGCTCCAATGGCACAGGCTAAGATATTGGGAATAACCATAGACTCCCACCTAAAATTTGATAGTCATCTCAACTTACCTATTGAAAAAGAACATGCCAAACTGAGATCACTCTATCGTATCAAACCATTTCTTACCAACAACACAAGATCAGCCATTGCTCACTCCCAACTTCTATCCACCCTACTCTATGCATCTTCCATTCTGACTAATCTCAACAAAACTGAACTAAGCAAAATGGAAGCCTGCTATAACAGAATTGCCCGCTTTGCTGCAAATTGCTCATATAGAATTCATCACTGTACTGCTTTGAGACAGCTCCACTGGTTTGAACTGCCCAACCTGCTAACCTACAGTCAGCTCTGCCTCTGTCATTCTATCTATTACCTCCCCAATAAGTGTCCTGCCCTCAAAAACCTAGTACAACATCACTCAGCCAAAAGGCCTCTTAGATCATCAAGCAAACTACTACTAACTTTGGAGATGCGCTATATAGTAGTTCACTTGCTAAAAAATGGAACTCTGTCCCCACTAGCATTCAAGACACATCATCCAAAGCATCCTTTAAAGACCTCATCAGGCAACATCTCAAGCAAAGTTGGCAGTGCCATGATTGCTCCCCAGGCTAGTGAAAGCAGATAAGGTACACATACTAAACCTAGAGTACTTGATTAAGATTGAAAACTATTCTCACAAACACTGGCTAATCTACAATGTATGTACTGTACTTGTGTACTATGTATATATTCTACCTATGTTCCAAATTTCAGCTGTACACCACAAATCTATTAAGTACTTTTATTTTTAAATATGTTTTTAATTGTTCTCTCCACTGTAACTGTTGATGTGCTGCATAGCACTGTAAAAACATGTTGTTTGTAATTTCTGCGTATACTGATCATGTCTAAATGTATCTGTAATTTTTCTATGTGGAGTTTTTCTCCCCGGGCCTCTGCAGAAAAAGGGCCTTTTCGACTCAGTCAGACACCCCCGGTTAACAAATGTAAAATAAAATAAATAAAATGACTCCATGAATCCAGACACCCATTGTGCTTATTTGAATATACTTGTGTCTATCAAGATATATCAGTACACCATGGTTTGGGGTGACATTAAGTAACCACCAACTATGTTACTTAGTCATGTTGAAGCTTACTTGCCCAAAGGTTAGTCCATGTCTTTAACTACAATGCCCTGGACCAGTAGTGTGACATCCTCACAAGGAGAGCCAATGTAGTGCATCATGTGTTTACCAAAATGGGTGATTACTGCAGCCCCCCACTTTGAGATCCTTCCTGGTGACATCTGACCATAGATCGGTCTCATTAAAATTAGGTATCAGACCTAACCCTCCCTTGCAGAAAATACAGACATATACTTCAACAAAGCAGTTTATTACCTCCTATGGGATGGTTTACATAGCTTGACTGCACCTGCCCCCTCAGATGGGACAGGCAAGTATGCAGAGCTCTACGCCTATGCTTTATGTAAGCAGCAGTACAACTGCATAGACTTGGCTGTACCTGACAGGAGGAAAATGAGCTCCTCATGGTACAGCAAACCTGCCTGGCGGACAACTGCTAATAGCAGGCTGTACAATAATAGGTGGACACTGCTGTGTGACAGTTGGAGTGAGGGTGGCCCCCTAAAATGGAGACACAACCTCCTCAACTAAAAGAAACACAAAGTGTTGTTGTGTCATCGTGCAGACACAGTATGTGACAAAATTAGCCTGCCCCACAAAGCAGAACCACAACGCACAGTATAGTTACATGTGTAGCCTCAGAGGAAAGGCCCAGATTGTCGGTGAACTCGTACTTAACGATACCACATATAATGGGTCTGTACTCATAGCTAACCTGTTGTCCCACAGGCTCTGAATTAACTTTACTCCCCTGTACCCACCAAATGTGTGACATGACATTCCTGCAACCTGTCCCATACCTTCTATATCTACGGAGAAGGTCATAACTGGCCTCTCTATGGGGGATACACAGCATCTATTTGACATGCTAACATCTCAGGCTGCATCTTACATGAGATCCAATAAGGATTGCTAACACCACTGGGAACTCCTTGCAATCATACTGTAACCACTGGCTTCATCCCAGCTGACTGGAAAATGGCAACTGTTATCCCCTTGCACAGAGATGGTGCATCCACCGACCACTGGAACTATAGACCTATTTGTCTGAGTAGCCATATCTGTACGCCCATGGGACAAATCATCATGGAGCTGATCAGCAAACATATATGTAATCTACAAACAGTTAATTGTACACAATTTGGATTTCTGACAGGGAGATCATGGCTATTAAACCTGGTGGACATGTCAGAGGCAGTCACCAAGGACCTGGGTGAGGGGGACATCAGGGAATACAACTCCGTGGACTTAGCCAAGCCATGTGACTCTATCTCCCACTCAGGCATAAATGACAAAAGCACCCATTTAGGCAACCTTGGTAATATCATTATTGGGGTCACTAAGTGGTTCACTGATGGAACACATACTCAAAATAAGGGAATCTGCCTCTAATAGTTGATCTGTAAGCAGCAGTGTTCAACAGGGCTCAGTCCTGGGTCATCTACGGCTTGGAATCCATTTAACCGAAATACAAGTGAAAAGTGAATGCCTGTGGCTGACAACGTTGGCTGATGCCTGCAAACTGTGAGTGGTCATAGAATCTGTGAGTTATGTAAATATCCTACAAAAGGGTATTGATGAACAAATGTCTGCTGAAATACTAATGGCCATAAACTCCATGCAAATATATATGTAGTATCATTTCCACCAGTAATACATATGTTCCTAGTAAGTAGCACATTAGTAGCAACATGTGATGTACATACTCAGGGGTGATAGACCTAGGCACACAGGCCTGGGCACACAAGTTTACACCCGATGTACCTGAAATCACCATGTCTCCCCAGTGGTAAGATGGGAATCATATGTCATAATTGAGGGCACAGTCACCCAAAACTGACATACCAATAACCTCTATGTACTCTTCCCTCAACATGCAAATATTTGAGTGCAATGGCCATTTGGTAATGTACCTTTCCAAGCACTACTGGCAGTTGCACACAACACAATGGTCCCTCACAAGGGAACTTCATGTCTTCAGTATCTGTTCAATGGGGATTATCTGAAATCACTGTCATTGTAGCCTGTGGCAGATACACTACTCAGAGGTGATCTCTGCCTTGCATACGGGGCAATGTGTGACCCTGCTTGACTGAAATGCTGCATATCTGTAGTTGGTATAGTACATGGATTACTCACTGTAAGGACATTAACTTGGTATGTGACATTAGTAATACATGCTAGTGGAAGAGATCTGTCTAGCAGACTTTAGCACACCTTTGAAACAGAAGCCTGCCTAATGACAAACATAGCACTTCATTGGAATTGTCAGATCCCATCTGTATGATTGGCTGGGTGACCATCATTTCACCACAGGGCTTCTGCCTGTGCCCCTAGTGGACAGGGACAACATGTGCCAATCATATAAATAAGGGTAAAAACTTGGCTAGGATTGTGAGAGCTCTAGTGCCATTAGGCTGCTAAAGTTCAAAGATCCTATGATTCCATAAGCTGATGCAAAATGCTCTAACAGCCACACACACAAACATGGCTACACTAAGGATAGCACCACTTCCAATTACTGTTTACAGGACATGGCAGAGCATGCACACACTCCAAGTTGGCTGCATGCAGATTAGAACACTTACCTATCTAATGGTACACACTACAGATCACAGTACATGATGCACACACTACACATCAAGTCTGCTATTACTATCTCTTTAGGACATTTTATGCCTGATGCCATCAGCAGGCCTAATTGTGGTCAGGCATTTGGAGGCCCACATCACCTGCTAAAGCCAAAATACTGCAAAATCCCTACCTCTTTCTAAGTTACTGAGGTGATCATATTTATGTCGTATGGAGATACACTCACACACACACACACACACACACACACACACACACACACACACACACACACACACACACACACACTGAGTGGCCTGGAATAAGATTACAACCCCTACCTAGCTAGTCTTGCACACTATAGACCACAGTACTTATCGCATACACAACGGCTCACATCTGACATTACAATGGCAGCTGGTAGTCTTAAGGTAGATGACATCAGCAGGCTTTGTAGAGGGTGGCAGTTTGGTAGCTGGCAGCAACTTACAGGGCCAAAATGTGCAGAACCATTGCAGTTTGATAGTCAATGAGAGATTCTCAGTTGTTTTACAGGGGGATACATGTACGCACACACACACACACACACACACACACACACACACACACACACACACACACACACATGCACACACACACACACACACATACACATACACACATGCACACACGCGCACACACACATGCACATATGCACACATGCACACACAGACGCACACACACACACACACACACACACACACACACACACACACACACACACACACACACACACACACACACACACTGAGTGGCCTGGCGTGAGATTAGAACCCTTACCTATCTAGTCTTACACACTATAGATCACAATACATATCACATGTGCCACAGCTGACATCTGTTTTATACATGACTGCAGGCAAACTACTTGTGGATTACATAAACTAGGCTGTGTTGAACAACATCTGTGGCCTGCAGAGTGATATTGCTTTGTACTGTTATCTGCATCTATTGGCCTAACAGTCAGATAATTGTTATATATCTCAGCTATGTGGTTACACTTACCAGTTTGGCCATATGTGTCTGTTTGCATTTGGCTGGGCAAGCTTGTGGGCAGGAAAAATGTGTCCTGTCCATGCGTGCATAGATAACATTATGCATTAGACTGCCTGCTCACCTGTTGCTGTATGTGTGATGACATCCAGCAGGCACAGGGGTCTGTAGGCAAGTGCATTATGTATGATTGAGCCCTTACTTTGGATCCATTGAGCAACATTATAGATGTGTCATAGTGTAGCTTTACTCATCATTATCAGAATATGTAGGATAATACAGATATCTACACACATATTTATGTGTATAACAGGGATGTATATATAAATGTAGCTGTGTGTGTATGGTATATTTATATGTGTTATGTAGATATATTGCGAGAGACTGAGATATATGTTTTTATATATATCTATATATAGGTATATATTGGTATATATCTATTTGTATATACATAGCGATAGATATACTATCTATGGGAAAGATAGTGACAGACAGATATGTATATATAGATAACAGGTAATTTTGAGCAAGAAGCAATTGAATTGCAGTCTGTTTAGCTAAGTGTATGAGCATGCTGAGTGGGATTGTCAGTACTTATAAACTGACTCCAGCCCACACTACCTGTACTCCAGTCCAGGATTTTGTTTGTTACAGACAATGACATCTGTCCCTGTTTCTACAATACTGCACTTCACTCAAATTGTCCATGGCATTCTTCAGCTGTCTGTTGTAATTAATATGTGACAGAGGTTAATAAAGTTACACCACATAATAATACCTCACATCCAAAAGATGTGAATACTTCCAGAATAGAATCATCAATGCCATCAAACATGCTAAGTTCCCTAGTCCACTGAGCCACACAAGCTGCCTGACAGAGAGGAGTCATTCATCACACAATCAACAGCATGTATATGTACTTTGTGATTCTTGCATAAAGTGAGACATGCAATGTATGATCAATTTCTATGTTACTGCCCTGAGATTGCCTGGACTGCTGATATACCATAGATGAGTTACTGTTAAGACAGTTATATGGGAACATTGCTGCGTTGGGGATGGGAGAACAACACTGCATGTTCTACTGGGATACACAGTAGTCCGAATATCATGTAACCCCACTGTGTAACATCTCTCTTGACTGATGTAGTGAGTATTCCATGTGTGAGGCCTAGTGAATATTAAAGGACACATGATAATGGACTGGGTATCTGTCGTCCCATGTGGATGTTACTTCTGTCCAAATAGCCCACTATATTTACTTGCATAAAAGTACCAGATCCATACATACAATGCCATCTCATAATAATCCTTACAAGTACTGTGTAGGTTAGAGACTTACCTTGCGAATGCAGCAGTTGACAGAACTGTAGTTCAGGGCTGAATCTGTCTGATGCAAGCAGTACACATCCAATACATGGATAGGTATAGGTTGTGTGGGTTGCCTGGCATCAATTTTAATATATGTATGTGAGTAGGAGTAAAATGTCAGTTGCTAGGTCCCCTAGGTTGTCAGTGAATGCGCTATGCATTGTCTGTTAGCCAAAGTCAGAGCATACTGAGCACACCTACGTCTGCCTACAGGGACATCAGCAGGGGGTTCCTTCTCTGAGTTCTCAAGTGACTGTGGCTGTGGTGACATAGGCAGTGATAGGGATCTGTGTATCCCTTCCTTTCTGATCCTGCTGCAGCTGTTTCCACAGGATCAGATTGTGTAGCATAGCATATACTGTGAACATATGTGCACATGTGGCTGGAGAGTACTTCAGAACTCCATCAGACATATCTAAGCACTGGAACCGAGACTTCAGAAGCCCAAACACACACTCTCTATGATGTTCCTACCTTGTGCATGTGCCTCATTACAGCATTCTTTTGTGGGTGTGTGTGCATTTCTGACGGGTGTCATCATCCAGTTGCAGGGTGTAGCCAGCATCCCCCATAAATGAGCATGTGCGATGTCCCCCATAGCAAACATCTGGTACAGCTGTTATGAGTGCCAGATATAGGAGTTGTGATAACTGCTAAGGCTGCCAGCACACACATTCAGGATAATCCCCAGGGCATTGTACATGACCTGGCAGTTGATTGAGTGGTACCCCTTGTGACTGATGTAGATTCTACCCTCCTCATTGAGTGGTGCCTTCATGTGTACATGAGTGCATCTATTACACCCAGTACTTCAGGGTAGTGTGCTAAATGGTAGAAGTATTGCATATTGCTGGCCCTTGCCTCAGCAGTGAAGGGAAAAGACACGTGCTGACTTGCATATGATAGCAGGGCATTCAGGAACTGGTGGAGTATCCTGGATGCAGATGTCTGCTAGACCCCTATCATGTCCCCAGTTGGTCTTTGGAAAGCACCTGTAGCTAGTATCCTAAGGACTACACATACCTTTGTCTCCACTGGGATGGGTTCCCCTCTAGTGGCTTTGGGTCTGAGTTGAGGGTGGCAGAGCTCAGTGAGTTCTTGTAGAATGTCTCTGTCCATCTTGTAGTGCTCTACAATTTCCAGCTCATGTTGCTCCTGGAAGGTTACCCTGGGCTTGAACATTCTTCTCCTTCTCTGCCTAGGCCTATCGTCAGCAGAAACAGAAGCACTAGTTTCAGCATCTCGCACATACAGATGTAGCAGACCTGCAGCAGCTCCTAGCATTATCTCAGTTAAAATTGCCAAGTCTGTACTCCAATGGTTAAGAGTATTGGGGGGAAATCAGAATGTGCGGTGTAGGCATACATTATACAGCTCTGCTGTAGGTCCAGAAATGTGTGATTGGCTAACTATGATGCATTCCACCTGCCTACAATATAATTAACATCATTTAATGGCCCTATTTCAGTGCAGGATGCCATACACATAGCTTATTCAAAGGTCAAAATGAATAAATGAATATATCTGGTTTTAAGGACATAATCAGCCAGGCAGCACACCACACAAACACATGCACCTAAGTTCAAAAGAGCCTAGAAGTGAGAGAATACACCCCCCCTGATGTCAGCCACATCTTGTGTAAACATCAACATGGTCTAAGAACCAACGCATAGGGGATATGCGGACACGATTACTCCTTTCTGCTATTCAATAAATCCACCTAATTTGCATATATATCCATGCTAATAGCCTGGAAACTACACCCTTCATAGCCAGATCACTTTAGCAACAGCAGCAATGCATCATTGTAGGGACTCCACGCAAGGTCCTATAATATATTCCTGTCACATAGTATAAAATTCTTTTATTTTTTCTATTTTTTTTAAATTTTTCTATTAAGCATGTTTGGGCACTGCAGTGCATAGCACAAACATGCCAAGATTATTAAAAAAAATCATTAATTTAACTTATTTCCTTAATCTTTCTGACATCCAGAATAATAGTTTTGCTCATATTTGTATGTGGTATAAACTTTTCAAAGGATTTATATCCACATTTCTACAGTTTCACACCTTTTGTGTCTAGACTCCTGTATGCAGAATTTTTCCATGTGCACTACGGACACCTACACAGGTTCTACACAGATGCCTTTCTGCTTGTTGGATCCGTCTACCTGCCTCATTTGCATGAGATTCACCTGCTTATGAGGCGATCTGCATGCCATGGAATTTTCAGTGCTTGCATGTATGTGTGCACTGCTCAGCAGCACTTATAGAATCTTAATATGTTCGTGTCCATGTAAGTGTTGAGCCGTAATGCCTACATGAAAAAAAAAAACGTGTGGGCTTTACTGAATTTCCACCTTTGTCTAATACACAAGTCAACAAACTTTAAAACATTGAACAAAACTGATTGAAACTAAAATCTAAACAAATATAGCAAATACAATTTTTACAGGGGGTCAAGTCTCCTGTACTCTGATGCTCACTGCTAATTATATATGCCAACTTTGAGATTACACTGCAGTGGGAAAAAGGCAAATTCCCTACTCTCCACTTTTCTACAATTTAGTAAAGAAAAAAAGCCAGTAATGTGTGATGTGACCAGTTAAATTTCTATCACATTTAACAGTCTTTTTTTCATCATACAGTTGAAGAAAACTCAGCAGCAATACAACAAAGCCAATACATTGGTAAATATTCTACGTGAAGTTCCATTACTGACTTGCAATATAAGATGCATTTTTTTAGTGTACATTGTCTTTTCTGAGGTCATACTGCAAAATTAACATTAATAACATTACTTTTGTGATCTGTACTTGGTACAGATAATGAATCCAAGAATAGTACATACTGTATCCAACATCAGTAAAATAAACTGCATTTACATTCCTCCAACCTCTGAGGTTTGCTCCCATATCCCCTGATATATATATATATATATATATATATATATACACACACACACACACACACACAAACACAGACACACACACACACACACACACACACACATATATATATATATATATATATATATATATATATATATATATATATTATATAGGTATAAATACACACACAAATTCCATGGTTGCCCAGCTTGTGACTACACTAATCAACAAATTGAAATCTGAAATCTACAAATTGCACTTAAATCAACCACAGCATGTCTGATCACTACAAAGTTTGATTGATGTCAAAGTTAATCAAAAGGGACACTTTACTAACAGTTCAGTGAACTGCATAATCAACCATATAAAATAATATTTCATTGTACAGGAACTATGGGAATTTTCACATAATTCTGTAGCATGCATTGATGTTCTGTACTGAATATTCATCCCTTAATCACAAAATGAATAATATCTCTTTGTGAATGCTATTTGAATCTCAAGCAAATAATTTCTATGCTGACACTTACAACTGTATCCCTTCTTGGCCTCCAGCTAAAGGAAATCATATCAAGACCTCAGACATTATAAGCAACATGTTTCAATCTTACCAGTTTTTAAAGTTATAATATTAAGCAACTGAAGCCTGAAGGTTTTTTCACATATCAACTAGTAGCCACTCCAGATCCATCCCTACCCTGAAACATTACTTTCTAGTCTAATTTCTTAAAAGGTTCTGATACCCTTTGTTTCAGAGAGAGAGAAAGTGAGAGAGAGAGAAAGATATTGGCCTGCCTGAGCCTGACCTTCTGTCCTACAGTCACATCAAAGGCAGACTACATTATCCTTAAAATAAAGTATACAAGTCAATAATCATTTAATTTGACCCTACAATTAATTAACTGCAAACAGAAGACCGAACAACAGAAAATTCACTCTCTAGTTTAAGAAAATGCAAAAGCCAGTCGTCAACCATTATTAGAATAAAAATTACTTTATAGGACTTTATAACATGACAGAAAGTAAACAGCATAACATTTTAGCTTCTTATAGCAAAATTGTTTCCTCCTTAAACTAGTGATAATATGTATGTCAGTTTTCATGCCAATTTTTGTAACCATGGATAGGCCAGATTACTATTTACCTACTGGTAACATTTTTAACTAGTAGTGGACCAAAATTCTGGGGATTTTGTCAGCATGAACTTCTGAATGCTCCAAGACTGAAAGATTTTTCACATAAGATTATACTGATCTTCTGAAACAGATGGGGACAGCTTATCATTTGTGTCACCCCTTTGCTCCTTTCAAAGTATATTTTCCAGTAAGACTTTAGTAAGACAGCTGATACATTTTTAAATAGTTTGTTATTCATACCTCCCAAAGTCATAACCTGAGAGGAAAAAAATATTGAACCACTTTCCTCTGAAATACTGGAGGATTTGTTCAGCTGTATCACTCAATGCTGGTACAGCATAGCAGCAATGTAAGAGCCTTGCATATCTCCCAACCTTCTGTCTCCAAAATGTGGAACACTACCACACACATTGTGTAACAAATGGACAAAATGTGGAACACTACCACACACATTGTGTAAGCAATGGACAAAATGTGGAACACCACCATACACATTGTGTAACAAATGGACAAAACGTGGAACACTACCATACACATTGTGTAAGAAATGGACAAAATGTGGAACACTACCACATACAGTGTGTAACAAATGGACAAAATGTGGACCACCACCATAAGCATTGTGTAATAAATGGACAAAATGTGAAACACTACCATACACATTGTGTAACAAGTGGACAAAATGTGGAACACTACCATACACATTGTGTAACAAATGGACAAAAAGTGGAACACTACCATACACATTGTTTAACAAGTGGACAAAATGTGGACCACTACCCTACACATTGTGTAACAAATAGACAAAATGTGGAACACATACGCATTGAACAAAATGTGGAACACCTATCATCATCTTCAACTACAAAGCTCACAGCATGGTAAAAAATGTTACTTCATACTCATAAATTGTTCTTTTAATGAATGAATATGAGCCACTGTTATTTACTATATATATGTTATAAAATGTGTAGCAGTGTAGCACAGAGAGAACATGGAGTTTTTAATAACTGAAATGAGGAATTGTTCTTTACAATGAAAACTGAAATGCATGATTGCTTGTGGCTTTAGCTTATCTTTTGCTAACAAATGCAAATAGCTATTTTAAGCAATCACACTGTTCTCACCTGTAACTAATTACTTTTATTTAATTTCAGAAAATGTGTTAACATTAGCTTTCATTCCTTGTTTCAATGTTTTCTTAACTATCATTGTTAGTATAACTGTCTGCTAGTACTTATTGTTTTGATACAAATTCATCAGGTGTCACTTTATAATTCTGAGATATCACAAGTTTAAATCAGGTTGTCTAGCAATGTAGGAGATCTTGTGGCAAACTAACACTATTATACAAAGCCTATCATGAACCCACTTTTATGCAACTTTACAAATTAAAGCATTTAAATAAAAAAAAAATAAGTAAATAACGGCTAGGGCTAGCCACCCAGTGGTGTAAACCTTGGCCCAAGATGATTGTCACTGTTGAAGTGACACCCCAACCCCATGTGCAAAAATGGAAAAAGGGATACAGGATGGTTAGTTGGATGGCTAGATTCCAAGAATCCCAGGAGGTGATGCCATAGAAGAAAAGTCTGGTATGGCTGCAGGATGTTTTCTATCCAGAATATGCACCCCAAATCTATTTAAAAAACAAATATAGCCTTGGAAGTTTACAAAGGATAAAATGTTACCTTATAGTGGCGTTACTGCTATAAATATTTTTTTTTCCATTTATTCCTTTGCCTTTTCTGTAATGAAATGAAATCTACCAGCATTCTTAAATGCAGTTAGAATAGTATTGGAGTATATCATTGCAGATGTTGAAACATAGCCCAATGACAAATGGACCATTTTTAAATGTAGCAGCACCTTTTTTTCTGAAGTGGTGCACTTCCAGCTCTCTTCTTACTCACTCAGTGTCTAATCACTCCTTGTTGTGTGCTTGTTGAAGAATTAATTCAGAACTAAATTTTTTATTGTAACATTCTAATGTGGACTGATGTTATAACTAACAGCTCATTCTTGAAGTCATAATGTCTATATTTTCAGTGAACAATTTTATAAAATTCTATTCACAAACAGAATTAGACAAATTAGTTCTCATAGAAGTAGAAATAATTCCCATCAGCTTTTTCTTTTCCAGAAGACAGTTTCTATGCAAGATATGACTTTTGATTTTGTTTTTCTTGGAGTAAATGTAATCACCCTTACCCTGACTTAATGTTAAATGAAATGTTAAATAAAAGAAAATTACTAAATGCTGTTTCTGTGACTATCACACTCATTACACACATAAAGATGTCAGAAAAGCAAGTAGTAGTCCTAGTTTTGATTATATTTGTTACTTTGACTGTTGTAGAAAAACATCTTTATTCTAGCTTTGGAAATGTTCTGTTTTGTTGACAGCAGATCAGGTTTGTCTTAGAGTATTATGAATGCAATTTTTATTAATTTACTGTGTGCATGGAGTTATTAGCTGTATAGGATTTAGTACTGAACTGGTCACAATTTTGAAGCTGTAACTTGCATTGCAAACATTCTTTGACTAGTGGTTCAAGATTTATATTTTTAAAATAAAGTCAAGTATGTAGCTAATCTTGTTTAACAAGCCAAGAAAATGCAAGAATGTCTAAGATTACATAGAAAGGTGGCAGGTATAATTAGTTTGCATACATTTCATAACCCTATTTATTAATTTGCCTTTTGAAGTGATAAGATTTACTGTACTGGCAGGGCTGGCCTAAGGTGAAATGCATCTTGAGGCAAAAGACTCCATGGTACACCCCCCACTTATTGGTCCATTTTTTTATACTTTGTCTTATTGTCCATCTGTTTACTCCATCTTTTGAACAGATGGTAAATGACCAAGATGGCACTGCAAGAACTGCAGATGAAATAAATTCATTAAGTTGGGATTCTAGAGTCATGAGATCACCAGAAGCCATGGGTCTTTAGAGGCCCTGAGGTCCAGTTTAGAGTTTTTCCTCCCACATTTTGAACTATCTTTTTTCTTCAGCCTTTCAACACACACTAACTGACCAAGATTGCACTATAATAACTGTGGAGGAAATAATTGCATTTTTAAGGTTTCGCAATCTTAAATACACATACTGACTATTATGAATGCACCACAATTAATGACCTCCAAAATAGTAATAGGTTAAATACTCAACCATGGATATCACAAATTTATGATGCACTCACACCCCATCAATAAATCCAAGATCCATAGCAATGATCTTACAAATAGCCCTGACAATTTCTAAGAATAAGGTTCGAATACATGAAACTGCAGCTGGGTTACAGTAAAAGGAATATTTTTTATCCCATATCTTTGCTCATCTTACATTTACCTTTGACTTATAATATCTCTCTACTCTGCAGGGAAGTTTCAAATATGCTGAGTGCGCAATTACAAATTTCTGACCAATCTTAATTTTCTATTCATGTGCCAAAACTTGGGTATGAAGGCAAGAAGAAGTCCAAGTCCACCCCCCCCCACTCTGACCATGCCTGACTACCCTCTGAAAGCAAGAAAAAGTCCAAATCCACCCCCCCGCTCTGACCATGCCTGACTACCCTCTGAAAGCAAGAAGTCCAAATCCACCCCCTCCCCGCTCTGACCATGCCTGACTACCCTCTGAAAGCAAGAAGAAGTCCAAATCCACCCCCCCGCTTTGACCATGCCTGATTATCCTCTGAAAGCAAGAAGAAGTCCAAATCCACCTCCCCCACTCTGACCATGCCTGACTACCCTCTGCATTTCTTTCAATTTCCATTCCTAGAAAATCTCAGGACCAGAGTCTTTTCTTGCCAAAGATCAATTACTACCTGCTGTACACTGTTTCTGTCTTCTTTACACATTTTTAAATTCCCAGGACATGAGCATAATATTTTCATTTTCCTCACTGTACCTCAAAACTTCATTGTCTTATTTGCACTCTAAATTTACATATAATGAATACTTTTAAAGAGATATTGGTTTCAGATAATGGATAAAGAAAGCAATGTTTTCTGCTCGATATATATTTAACAAATTTGATTTGGATGAAGACATGGTTGCATGTGCAAAATTGTAGACAATTTATAGAAAGTAGACTTAAACTTATGCAACCAAGAATAAGAGGTTCTATTCCTAAATTAATTGATCTCTTATCTCTTCTGGGAGAACAGACAATATCTGGAAAAGTAGTCTTATCTAAAATATATAAAGTGATTAAAACAGAATTGGAATATAATAAGGAAAGCTATTGGAAGTACTTTAAGTTTACAAATAATAATTCTGCTAATGATGAGGATAAAACACATTTTATCATCTTCAAAACAAACTACTAGTTCACTCAAAAGGAGATTATTTTCATGGAAATTTCTCCCTAGATCTTTCTTTACTTCTCATATAATCAAAATAATGTCCAAAAGCAAAATAGTTTATTGGAGATGTAAATTAGATCTCAAACGTAGCTGGCAACATATGTTTTTTGACTGTGCTCTACTTAAAACATATTGGGATGAAATTAATGTTTTTTGCAGTCTTTTTTCTCTGATATTTTTTTTAACTAAATCACTGGTTTTGTTTAATACCTCTGTACCAAAGTGTGTTGTGAAACTGAAACATCCAATTTTAATGACCACTTTAACAATTGCAAGAAAAGTCATATTAATGAATTGACTGGTAAGCAACAAAATATGGGTCTAGGGAATCAATACTGTACTACGTTTATTTCTACTAAAGTCTAATAGATGGGTAAATAGTTTGACTACTTAGTGTATCATATTAAGCTTGATATTCATGAATCTAAATCACTGATTGAATGAGTACTAAGAAAATTACTGTATGTATATCATGCCTTGCTTGTGGAGGATTATTAAGTTTGTGAGCTTCTCCATGTTATGTTGTTATGCAATAAAGTACTTTTGTATCCTGAAAATGTCATGAAAGTCAAGCAAACAACTGCTTAAACTAATAATGACAGTAGAGCTGGTCATTATTTCACAGATGGCTCCTTTACTCAGCAAGTAGAGCCAGTTATAGCAAACATGTTAACTGTATTCATTTCTTGTATCTTTTTTTTTTTGTAAAAATAGGTTGGCATAATGGTTAAGGTGTTTGCCTTATAAACCAAAGGTGCATTGTTTGATTCTCATATAGGGTAATTGGCTAGGCTTAAAATGACAAACAAAGGCAGTTAGCCTAGTACTGTTCTATGAACCTATGAAAATAAAATAAGGGCCACAGTAATGTTTTTTTCAAATTTGTTTCACACAGTCACCCCAGTAAAACATTCCAGCTTACTTCACACAAATCACATTAGCCCAGTAATGTCAGAATAATTAATGTATTACAGCAAATTCACTAAGTTTCATCCACAGGCAGTGTCTAGCAATACCCTGCAATTGTAGACACTTTGATGACTGTGTATATCTTAGATCTTTTGTTGTATTAAAACAGACAAAGTAAAATAATGACCACAGTTACATTTAAACTCTGTTTTGTATAAACACACAGTTGCCAGTCAGGTACAGTAAAGTACGCTAACATTATTCCTGTAAAGTTGTCCACTACCCATAATGTCTGGTTGTCTGTCAGGATTAAAAAATACAAAACAGAAAACAAATAAAAAGCTTAACTCACCTACATCTGATTGTGGACTTTTACTGCTGTTTCCACGTTGGGTGTATCATCTACTTTACTATTAAAATTTGAAAGGTTTCTCCTCCTTGCTGCCTTCCCACAATCTAGACAACAAACCTCATTGAATGTGTAAATAATGGATTAGACAGAGCAGAAAGCCCACAAACTGAATGATACTTCCCTCATAGAGTGCATATGCTATGTATGTATGTACGTATGTATTTAAGTAAAGAACTACAGTTGCTATGTTTCGTTACTCAAACAAATAAATAAGTCAACAGTAGAAAAGTTAACCAAACTGAATGGTGCCCTAGGCAGCCACCTAGTTTTCCTATTAGTAATGCCAGCAATGGTCAGTCAGTGCTCCTTTGTTCAGAACCCAAAAGAACCCAACAGAGTACAATATGAGATTGATATAACATTTTATCAGCTCTGTCTTGTACTCTTTATGATATAATGCCAGAACAAATGTATAAAAAATGTAAACGTTTTAATTTTTTGATGATGTTGTCACCTAAAACATATGTCAAGTATAGTCAGTCTAATGAAGTCCATCACAGTTGTGGGATAAAATTTGTAAGAGGGTATGCTATAGATTAAAAATAGTACAAATTTTTAGACAGTATTCTGCCCACCTTAGAAAATACTAACATGCTTTTTAGTGCAGGAATCGGCAAATTTCTCAGTGCTTCTAGCTTTTCATTCTGGGGTCTGAGAATTCCCTTTCCTATTATATATACTAAGTATTTTACCTTTGCTATACCTAATTTACTTTTGAGAGTATTAGTTGTCATCATGGTGTGTTTTGGAGAATGTAACACAGCCTGTACTTTATCTATATGGGGGACCAAGTCTTCCTAATATATTATGAAATTGTCTAAGTAAGCAGCAGCATTTTTGACATGTGATACCAGGACTCTATTAGTCTTTGAAATACTGCAGGTCAAAAGCAAGGACAATATACTGGGATAAGCTGTATGGGACTGAAAAAGTTGTCTTTTCCTTGGCCTCAGCTGCTAGGGAGATTTACTAAATAACATTTTGTTAGATGTAATGTAGTCAAAAATCTTGCCTTCCCAACCTCTGTTTTAGGTCTACCACCCAAGGAATTGGTTAACTCTCAAATTTTGAAATGCTTTTAGCTTCATAAAATGATTATAGAACTTGATTGTTTCATCAATCTTCTAATATCCCCATCTTAAACAGTTTTGTACTTCCTTTTTCACCGTCTGTCTCTGTGAGTCTTCGAAGGTTTAAGTTAAAAATTTCTACTACAATGATGCTGAATTGAGTCTGTATTGCATGGTAGTTCTGAAAATACTAAGCAGAAACTCCTTTCTCTCTTGTTTCAGTAGCTCAGATATCACCTTGTCTACCTATGCTACAGGCACATAGGCCAGCTTTCTTTCTGCACCACTTCTAACAGTTTCTGTGATTAAGCTAACTACAGAGGTTTGCAATTTCTTTCCATAGTTTCAGAATATTGGTATAGTATACCAGCTCTGGCCTTATTTTACCATTCTATCTAGGTTTGTAGTTTACATAATTTAATATTTCCATTATTCCAAACTGACCCTACCATTTAGCTCAAAACTTCTTTCCAGAGGAGTGGACTAAAATGAAGAGCTGATCTCCAGCTTTAATTTTAGGGTCCTTGCATTTATAATGCATGCCCGTTTTCTTTCCATGGGTTCCCATATGACAGGCATCCCCACTTTTAGCCTGTCTTGTAAGCTGGTACAGTGTTCCATGACACCTGTAAATATATTTTTTTCTTCTTCCCAAACTTTTCTGGTAATATCTAACAGTCAAAGAGGTTGAGTGCCATTCAGTAACTCAGAAAAGCTGAAGCATGTTAAGGCTTATGCTTCTGTAATGACACACAGGCTGTATGATATTGCCTGATCTTGCAGTTTTTATCATCATCATCTTTAATAACATTTCTTAACATGAAATTTAATGTTTCATTAACATTATCCAATAACACAATTGTCTGGGGGTGGTAAACTAATTTTTTAATTGCATTCCTTTAGCTATAGGTATCCTTACTCTGGGGAGTAATAAGACTAACTCCTAAGCTATAGATTCAGCATTAGTCTTAAAGAGGAGGAGTGCTACAGGATATTTAGTTGTACAGTCCAAAATACCTGAGATGAATTGAAACCTATTGCTAGATGTTACCAGTGGTCCTACAATGTCCACAGTAATATGTTGAAGCACTGTAATCAAATGTTTTTAAAGCCTAGTTGATTATGTGCTTTCTAGCATTCAGGGCACCCAGCATTGTAGTTCTAAACTTATTTCATTACTCCTAGCCAGTAAAGTCATCCTAGGATCCCTGCTTCAATCTTGTCCATTCCTAGGTGTCCTTCTAGTACATGACTATGTCTTAGCCTCATTGTTAAGTTTCTGAAAGGATTGGTCGCTTACTGTTGATATACTACTTCCTCTATATCCTTATTTACTATACATAATTAATATGTTTTTTTTAAATATCAAAGTATGGGTAAGTGAGAATATTTTGTTCATCTTCTTCCTTTACAACTCAAACTATATTTTCCCTTGTTCTGTTCAAAGTGTTATCTTTCCACTGTACCTCTTTAAAAGTTTATCTGGCTTTCCTGGAGGTTAGCCATCTCTGGAGTTTGTTCAGGTTCAGCTTGTCATGAGGTAAATGACACAGCTGCCTTTCCTACCAACACACACACACTGAAGCCACAGTGTGTGACTCCTCTCCTAAGAAAGTACATTCACACCAACATAATTTAATGTCATGTGTCAGTTACCTCTCAAACTCTTAGAAAAACAATCCTGGACAACATCAAAAATAACCACTGGAACAATGGTCCAAAAATAGGGATACTTTTTAAATATTGCAATTATAAACTGAGAAAGGTGGTAAAATAATAGCTTTTGCATTAGCATGTATTTTCTGAGAGGTATGGAGTCCAAAACTCAAATATCTGTTATTATGTATCGACTTCTATCTCAACAATTTGTCAGAAAACTGCAAATTTTATAGGAAAGAGACCAGAAATATGAGCCCAAAATCTGGACATTTAAGAGGTATGTGTGACATCTGTACATTATTCATTTTTATTGATCTTTCCCTTTATGAGTCCCCTGCACTGAACCATCCTGCTTCTGTTTAAGTGTTCTGTATTTTGACTCAACTGAATATAATTAGGACTCTTTTCAAAGTTGTTTTATTTCTTTATACATACTTCCCTCTCCTTTTCTTCTCTTTCTCACTGTAAATAAATACTACCCTCATAATTTCTTTGATTTTCTTTGCTCTGTTCTTCCTTTTCAAAGCCTTTTCTACAGTTTTACTTTTGACCGTATTCACAGACACCCAGTTTAGAACTCTGCACAGGTCGTTCATCTATCCATATTTTAATGTCATTCTCTAGGAATAAACCTTTCAGTCACTTCTCTTTAATTCTGCTAGTCATTACTACTCTCTGCTCTACAACACCTTCAGGTTGGAATGGCTCTTTTATATCTTGCTTTTTAATACTTTCAGGTTACAATAGTGTACTGTGGAACTCTTTTCCTTCTTCTGTCTTGCTGCAATTATGTGCTAACTTATCTTTTTAGATGGTTTAGGTTCTTTCCCTGTATCTTTAGGTGATTTTGTACCTTTAGGGCTTACTATTACTGTTCCCTAATCTTCCTTAGATACATAAACCATTGTGAATATGTTTGGTAGTTGTTTCACCCTGACATTTATTAGGTTATTCAGAGGTGCATCTGTAGGCTTACTGAATCCCTAGTTACTCTCAATCTGTCAAAAGGATTAACTTCACATTGCCTCCTTAAATCTTTACCTATATCATATTATGTGTTAACTTGGAACTGCAGCAACAGGATAATCTACATTTCCAAGTCCATTTGGTACTTATTTTTAAACAATACTAAATTGTATCTTATCTCCATGAATACAAACTACTTCAACACCATTTTAGTGTACCCCTTTTTTCTACTTGCATATGGTGCCTTCATGATCACAACCATACTGCCTGAGCCTGGTAGGCTTTATACCTCCCTACCATCAAGTAAGACAGTACACTTAATTTTGCAAAATCACAGTAGCTGGTTAGTCTACTCTGGCAGTCTATTCAGCACATTTTGTTTTTGTAAGCTTAACATCATTAGTAGTATGCTTTTCATGAGTTTCAGTTTTCAAAGGTAGAACACTGCAATTACTAGTACAAAATCTGGCTATGTGACCATTTTGCTACATGTAATGATGATGCATCTAGAGTTTATACTTTCTGCTTGTAGCTAAATTTTTGACACAGGTTTTACCATAGATTTATACTGTAAAGTTTAAACACAGTCTCATTACATAATTTATTTACCACAACATTTCTAGTGTCCTTAGGGTTAGTTAAACACCCACTCTCTTAAAGTAGTAGGCACAGTCATTTTAAATCTTTCAGTTGATAATATTTCTATAATCTTATTTTTAGTATGTCAGTCATCTGGATCTAACACTAGTTTAAGTGCATGTTTTAAATTACACAACTGAGATCCTATCATTTTGGCCTGCTATGAAACTTATAAATTTCTATCTTAGAGGTAACATCAGATCAAGCTATAACTGTTTTTTTTAACTTCATCATAGTCCTGATATTCAGACCCTTCTACGTTCAAGATGGCCTCTGAAAGTTTGTCAGTTGTATGTGCTGAGAGGAGGCCAGATCAATCACTCCAGTTCCATCCCTCCCATTGGCCATATAGTTTGAATGCCCATAAGTACTGTTTAAGGCTTTTCTTCCTGGTTATTTAAGGATTGTCTATGGCATCATCATAGCCTTAACAATCACCATCATCCCATTAGTTGCAACAGCAATAGTCTAAAGCATTTACTCCATGGTTTCCATCTTGGTGTAGGAACAAATACAGATGTACTCTACATGAAATTTTTAACCTTCATCCCAGGGCATCTGTCTCTCCAATATGGTAAAAATAAATGTACTCAATTAGAGGTGTTTCAGGCAATAAAAGACATAATGATTCTTTTTGGCATGGCAAATTTTGGCAGAAAATGCCTACCACATCCACCAATATGGTAAAATATAGCAGAGAATACAGCAGAGAATGCCAGCCAATAAAGTAATGAATGTTTAGTGAACAGAAAGAAAACTGCTGGTAGAGATCCTTCTTTTATATACAGGAGAAGCAGCAGAAATTACATGAAGGATATTCTTTGTTAGACCCAAGGATAAAACAGAGTCAAAGCTGCTTCCAGCCAGCTTCTTTCTTTCTGGTTTGCATGTGTAAAATATCCAGACTTCTTCATGCTATTCTTTAATGTCTTTTCCTTTGTGTAGCATACTCCACACACTTTCTGTTCAAAATATAAACTCCTCATAGATCAAGAGGACTCTTCTTTGAGGAAAAGGGTCACAGTCTTCCCTTTATAGATATATGATTTTAATCAAATTATTGCTCATTAGTGTCAATTTATATGGGACACCTAAATAGCTAAAACAAAAATGTAACTATTCATCTTAAAGAAGCAATGCTATTTGCACTATTTACAACAAAATTATATTTACATCAGTATTCTTTACATTTTATCACATCAGTTTTTAAACATTTTATTGCATAACGGGGTGAGAGCTGTCATAATATTTTATAATATCTATCCAGCTATACGTATGTGTACTGTTTATGTGTTAGTGCCATATGTTATTTTGGTTTTTGTAATTTTCAGTTGCATATTTTGTAAGTGCTTTTGCCATTCTTTTACTGATAGCAACTAAAGATGATATATATTTTTAGTTTATGGCTGGTGACTATTGCACTGTGTGAATGTCACTTGATATAATTGTGTGTCTCCAGCAATCATCTGTAATATAAACATATGTTGTGTATATGACTAATACATCATTTATTGTGTAATAGCTTCTTGGAGTTCTTTCTTACTTTAGCAATACTTTTTTCTTCAGTGATACACGATAGGAACCTCACAAAATCTTTTTGTTGTTGTACTTTCTGCTACTGATATTAACATTCGACAGTATGTGCTGTTCCACATTCATTCAAGCTGTATAACATTTTTAAAAGTATTTATATTAATTTACATTTTAAAGACCTCACACTTGCATACTACTGGAGCTTCAATATATTTTCCAACTTATGAGTTCACTGTGATGGTCTGGTCATTCGTCTATATAATTTGTGAATAAATGTCGGTTTCTTTTTGTATCATATTTAGAGCATTTCCTATTTTATTTTAGCTCTGTCCTATCTTTGACTGATAACATTTCCCAGTATTGTTTTTGAAATGTACAAGATGCGTTTATTGCTACATATTTCAGTGCAGTGAATTAATTGCGGGGACACTTAAAAAGCCTATTCAATATGTTGCTATGGACAGTTCTGATTATAGATAAGAACTGATTAATGTGTAAATATCTTTATATGCAAGTGCATTTGTGTGTGTGCACAGTTTTGGATTATTTCCAGTAAAGGAATTTTAGCATGAACTGCCATTTGTACAGAAACCATTATTACTTTCTCTCCTCTTTAGATGCATCACTTCAATGCTTCAAATGCTGTGGGATTTCCTTTTCAACATTTTTGTTCAGTTTTGCTGCCCTCTTGTGGATAAAAACTTAAATGAAGTAAGAAGACTGCCAGTGACAGTTTTAATTGGATAGAAAATGTGTATTTTATTTTATAAGTTTATATACTTCTTCTTTGTGCTAATATAAATATATATATATATATATATATATATATATATATATATATACGCACTCACACACACACACACACACACACACACACACAAACATAGACATGCACGCATGTACATATATGGGAGCAGTTTATTGTGTTGACTGTTGCCTTTGCCAACAATATGTTCTGCTGTGCTTTCTTCTCGGCAGTACTCATTGCCAAGTGTTAAGTTTATTGAATGTAGGAATGTTGATAGTGTAGTGTATGGGGTAAGTGAGTGTGTGTGTGTGTTAATGCCGGAATGTCTCAATATACAGTAAACTTTGGCATTTCTGGTGGGAGTATATCTGTGAGTTTTTGTGGTTTTGGTTAGAGTATGGGCAAGGTAAAGGGTAGTTTTATTGTTGTGGATGTGTATTGTGTATGACACGTGTATCTGAGTGTCACGTTTAGTGGTACTGTTACAGAAAAGGGTTTCATCAATTGATGTGTAAGTTTAGGGTTAGTGTTAGCAGCACACATGAGTAAGATGGCACCGCAGGACAAAGCAGTAAAATGGATAGGTGCATATCTGTCAATTTTTAGTAGTAGAAACATTTAAAATATAGCAACACTGAATCAGATTCAAAAGTATGGTTTTGAATAGTGCACTGATATTATAAGCGTTAAAACATCTGATGACAGAAAATAGTATATGGCACTCCAATATAAAATTCTAAGTGAAAGTAAAATTGGAAGATAATATAAAAGATATAGTAGTGCTCATGTTTATTGTTATTATCTCAAATTTCATATTCCTTATAAGTTCTTTTACCTTAGGAGTGGTGGGCAATATAACAATACTCTCTCTCTCTCTCTCTCTCTCTATATATATATATATATATATACATGATTCACATTATAAGAAATTATCAGGAGAGGGAAAATGTAAAGGAAGGGAGAGAGTTGCTATAGAAGTGGGTTAATTACAGAGAAAAAGGGGACTAGCAAAAGGGCCAAGTAAAATATTTAGAAGGTCATAAGGAGATGAAAAGTAAAGAAAATGGAAGAAGTAGGAGGGTGCTAGAGTGTATTACGTTATTAATATAAGGAAATGAAGATGAGACAGAAATAGAACGGAATGTTATTAGATTCATATCAGTCGGGCTAATTAAGTGCTGTTACTAGAAATGCTGTTATGGGTAGGTACATGTTATTAGTAGGGGTTAGTTTGGTAAGTTATTATTTGATGTATATTTACATATTAACAGAAGAGATTTAGTGTTGGTTTCACAGGAGTTGTATATTAATAGGAATGATAAGTCAGCAAATAAGGAGGGATCGATTTTTTTTGGTTAACCTGGGGTGTCAAAGCAGGCACATCAGCTATTGCCAAGCAGAATTTTTTTTTGTGAAAGTTGCTGAACTTAGGTTTTAGATTTTTGAGGACAGGTTTTTCCAGGATGCTGGAATGAGTTTTGTAAAGTCTTTTCAGCTACAGTTAGTTTATATGAGATATGAAGACCTAAACAGAAAGTTTTATCTTGGTTTGTTAGAAGATATATGTTGTTTCAGAATTAGAATACTGTTTTAATGGAAGGTAGTAATTACCATAAATTAATTTAAATGTTACCTTATTAAAGGGAGAGATGCTCTGGCTGAAACTACAAGTCATTTATATTTGTTAATAGCTAAGCTAAGATGCTAGTTATATAGGTTGAGATGGATAACAGCATGTTCCTCTAGCACGATAGATTTTCTTGGTTATTACCCTAAATGTTGTCCTTTTTGTTTCCTGAAATGTTGAAATTGAAAATGAACTTTATGTATATATGATAAATACTATAAACATCGGTTTTACTGTTAACTCTGTCTCTACAATATTTTTTGTACATAAGACTCAATAACATGTGTAAGGATCTACAACAAGCATACGTTTGTTCCAAGACCCCTTAAAAACATTTGATTTTGCATCTTTTATTATGTATTGTATGCTTTTGGATTACTGCTTTTGTTTTTGTTTCTGTACTTTTGGCTTGTGACTGAAAAGGGTCTTTGGACCAGCCTACCTACCTGTTTACCAAACAGTAAATGAATAAGTAAATAAATAGATAGCGTATTATTTTGTTTTCTGGATACTATAATATTTCTGTGTCCCTGGAAGAGTGTAGGGCAACAGTGGGAAGGAAATTATTCTGATCTAGGTAGTACATGCATACAAATGGGTTTATATGACTTTGAGTTTTCTGAAACTTGAAGTTCATATGGTCGAGATGATATGACTGAATTTCTGAAAACTCAAAATAAAAGAAAAAAATCAAATCTATGTTTTTGCAGGGGGCCAAGCCCCCTGTACCTCCACCCTTACTACAAGTTATATTTACTAACTCTGGGATAGCACTACAGTGGAAAAAATGGTAAAATACCCTATCCCCACTGTACTGCAGTCCACATAGAATAGCTTCAAAGGGGAATTTACCCTTTGTCCCACTGTAGTATTTGTAGCTATTTTGTTACTGAATATCAGTCATGCTCCACTGAATAAAATCTCCAGTAGCTGAATTTTTTCCTGTCATAATGCCACTGCAACCATTAAATCTTGGATTTCCATATTTACTCATCCTTTGTACATTTCTGTGTCTTATTAGTCAACCTCTGCCCCATTACCTCAAATAATAAAGTAATGAAAGAATCCAGGCCACCAGAAAGGCAAAATCTCATTTATAGAAACACACAATTACAGATGATAAGCGCTTTCGTCTTGAGGCAAGACTTCTTCAGATAAAAAAACACAAGTGCTACACGTTGCGTTATAAAGCCCTCCCAATTAATAACAATTAACATTTAAAAGGTCCACTCACTGTAACTTAAAAGTAAAAACAATGAGTATAAACAACAAAATGTATCACTTAGTTCTTGTAACTCTCAATGCACATACAAAAATTGTAATGTGTATATGAAAAATACATATAGTATAAAACTTAAAATTTAAAAACATATATGTTACCATTAAGCCAGTGTTGGTTGCTAGGGCAGTTAGAATTTGATGTTTAAACATCCCTTTTTATGTATAGTAGAGGTACATATATGTTTTTAAATTTTAAGTTTTATACTATATGTATTTTTCATATACACATTACAATTTTTGTATGTGCATTGAGAGTTACAAGAACTAAGTGATAAATGTTGTTGTTTATACTCATTGTTTTTACTTTTAAGTTACAGTGAATGGACCTTTTAAATGTTAATTGTTATTAATTGGGAGGGCTTTATAAAGCAATGCGTAGCACTTGTGTTTTTTATCTGAAGAAGTCTTGCCTCAAGACGAAAGCGCTTATCATCTGTAATTGTGTGTTTCTATAAAAGAGATTTTGCCTTTCTGGTGGCCTGGATTCTTTCATTACTTTGTGATTTACATTCTACAGTGTGTTTTGAGTTTGTTTTCTTAGTACCCTCAAATAATAGTCAACCTCTGCCCCATTACCCTCAAATAATAGTCAAACTCTGCACCATTACTCTCAAATAATAGTCAACCTCTGCCCCATTACCCTCAAATAATAGTCAACCTCTTCCCCATTACCCTCAAATAATAGTCAACCTCTGCCCCATTACCCTCAAATAATGTATCATTCCAGAGCCTATACATGTTTTCCCCAACCAGTTTGTCTTTTCCCATCATGCCCACTTTTCTCCCATCTCTTTCACCCTTGCATTATCTTTCTCTTCAGACCTGTCTCTGCGAGCATTAATCTCTCAACTTTTTTTCTCACATCTTACACCCATCTCCTTCTTTTCATATAAAAGGCCTACGCTTTTTCTCTCACTTTCAGTGTATCTTTTTAG
The DNA here is from genome assembly GCF_019279795.1 of Protopterus annectens. NCBI lineage: Eukaryota > Metazoa > Chordata > Ceratodontiformes > Protopteridae > Protopterus > Protopterus annectens. The sequence continues at coordinate 760,213,095 of NC_056748.1, read as the reverse complement.
CCTTCCAGGAACTTTCCCAAACCTTCTGAGCCTCTCTACTATATATATATATATATATATATATATATATATATATATATATATGGGTCTACTTCATTTCACTGAAAGCTCATTTCACTGAAACTCAGTTGCCTGGCACAATTCACTGACAGCTGATTTCAGTGAAAACTCATTTGACTAAAATTCATTTTGTTGAAAGTTATATATGGCCTTTTCCCCACTGTAGTGCAATTCTGGAGTTAGTATATAAAGTAAGGGGGTGTGGGGGGTTGTAGCCTCCCTCCTTATTTTAAATGTTTAAAACTATAGATATGGGTACTTGCAAGTCCAATAAATAACTCTTTCCAGAAGAGAATATATAACCAAACTATGTGAGGGGCTATGCCCCCACACATCCCTAATGTGGAGGGGTGCACCCCCCACACCCCCTTACTTTATATACTAACTCCAGGATTGCACTACAGTAGGGAAAAGGCCATATATAACTTTCAACAGAATGATTTTCAGTCAAATAAATTTTAAGTGAAATGAGCTTTCAGTGAATTTTGCACAGGCAACTGAGTTTCAGTGAAATGAGCTTTCACTGAAATGAAGAAGACCCATCTATATATATATATATATATATATATATATATATATATATATATATATATATATATATATATATATATATACACATAAAATTCATCCAAGCCCCATAGACTCTGCTAGGAGTTCTTATCAAGTCATCGCCCTTCCTTTATTACTCCTACCAGTGTTCTTCATCATCTGTGCAATAATTGGGCAGCCTACGTTTAATAACAGCTACAATTTTAGTCCTTTTTTATAAGGTCAATGTGGACATTGTCACACCTCGGATCATTCCTTACATCATTAATAGCAATTTCTTAAAATCATTGCAATATGTGATATTTCTATAAATGGTATTAGTAGCTAACTTTGTGCTAATGGCAAAATTATATTCACATAAGTAATACAATCATTTTCTCACTGTTTTACTCATCTCAAAAAGAAAAAAAAAACATCTGCATAAAGCAATATACGCAGATATACCTGAGTTACAATTGTGTGCTTTATTATTCTCTAGCAACCTGTTTAAGTGTGATAAAAAGAGTGATCACCATTCTAAAACTTAATTTGCAAAATTTCCAAAATCTGCACTTATAAATAAATGCAAGCACAGCTTTAAAATATGTTCCTCTGTTAAAGTATAATTTCTTAGTTCTAACATGGATTTTAAATTGCACCCTCTTCTGTTTACACACACAGGGAAATTACCCAGAACTCTAACTATTAAGCATTCCCTGTAATAATTTTCTATTTGTCTACAACACAGTTTTTAATTTAACAAAAACCTACATTGTAATATATAATGCATACATGGCTATAACTAGTGGTTACTGACAGAAGATACATGAGTGGGGATTTAATAAACTCCTTGTAGGACTAGTGTAAGTCCTACATGGAAGGCACCATGGGTGTGTCTATAGCTCCCCTTCAGCAGAGCGCCTTGCATATTAATGAAGGCACACTACTAAGAGAGAACCATGTAACATGGTTACAGAATCGGTGTAGGGGGTGTGTTACAGTACTAGAGATATGTAACACCCCCCAGCACTGTAAAAATGCTGGATAGCAGTGAAATATAAAAGTTAAATACATTTTTTGTGTGTTTGAGCTGTGCAGTGCTTAGAAATGGACACGTGTCAGACATCTAAAAATAGAAACCAGATACTTTTAATTTTCATATCAAAGATCAAGTTTAAGCATTGCTGAGTGTATTTGTGTGGCTCAGCGTGGTGCTCAGCAGTGCTTAAATGTAGATGAGAGATATATAGAAATGTACAGCAGTTCTCAACATATCCATGTAGTTGAATGGTTAGAGTCATGGCCTTAGGTGCCCTGTTTGAATACACAGACAGGCCAGTCAGCTTTATATATTTGATAGTAATATTTTATAATTTATTTATTTTTTATAGATGTATTTACTGACATTTGCTAACCCGAGTATTCCAGCTGGGCCAGAAGCCCTTTTTCAGTGGAGACCCGAGGAGAAAAAAATCCTTTTACACACAAGCTTACAATACATAAAATTCAGACTCCAAGGTAAGGAAATTCAAATACATAAGGTCAGGAAATATAGTAGTAAAATAAAAAACATATAATAATAAAGTAGTAGTAATGAAGAAATAATTTTATATATATGTATATATATATATATCTATATATATATATATATATATAATGTGGTTAGCCCTTAGCTAAGCTCTGCTAAGCCAAGCAGTGTTTAAATAGGACGTGCTTTAGCACTGCTTAGCAATGTGCAGCTCTGCTTAGCTGGTTTGGGCACTGCTAAGCAAATCTTGTTTAAGCAGTCAGCTCAGTTAAGCTGGTTTGCACACCACTAAGCATTGCTAAACATTGCCAGTTTAAGCACTGCTTAGCTCAGCTCAGTGGGTTTGTGCTATGCTAAGTGAAGCGCCACATTTTTAAAAGTGTCCCAATAGGGGCAAATGGTGGGAAAACAGCCTTATTTAAGTGAAACAGGCAGGAATACAGCCAGTATTTGTTGGAGTTTGATCTTGGCAGAAACTATGGCAGGAGATGGAGTGGGTGCATGCTTCTGGGCACAGAGGTGGGGCATTCTGGAGTCCAAGGTCATGGCTGGACTCCTTGGAAAAGATTATGACTTCCAGCTGCTGCAGGGCCAGTACCAGGGGTCAGAAGACAAATCAGAGGCCTGGGATCAGCTGGTACATGACCTCACTAGTGCAACTGGTATCCTCCACACAGGTGAGTGGGTGCACCATAATTCTGATGACTTGAAGCAGAGGAAGGGGGATCTCTTGGCCACTTAGATCAAAGATGCCCGGGATGACAATGTCCCACAAGTTTTTAGGTATTGTTAGCAGTATTTTAGCAATTACTAATCTGCATTTGTGATAGACAGGTATGCATAATGGTGTGTTTCTCTCCCCACAGCTGCAGAAGAGAAAGCTTGCAACCTGGAGGCCCATGCAGAGTGCCTGGCCAGGTTGTACCAAGAGTGTGATGAGTACAGATGTATCTTGCAATCTATAGTCATATAAGCAAGAAATAGCACAGTAGCAACTGCCAGTATGTTTTGAGTGTACAGCAATGAATGTGGTCATAGACCTGGACTGATATAACTGAGTAATGTCAGGTACAGTGCAATGAAGATGAAAGCATGATACCTTATAATGTTAAGGAAAAAAGCTTCTACTGCATTAATAATGTTAAGGAAGTAAAAGTTTCTACTGCATGAATAATGTCAAGGAAATAAAGTTCAACTGCATTCATAATGTTAAAGAAATAAAGTTTCTACTGCATTACTTATGGAATTACAGCTGTATTGCAACACCTGCATTATAAGAAGTGTTCATCAATAAAGAATGTTACATGTATACCAATCACTGCACGATGTCGCCCATAATAAAGCTGTGTTGTGCAAATATGTATGTATTTTGGGCTGTTGGTCATGAAATTGAATAGTACAATCACTATGATGTAAAAACAGGAATAATACCATGAAGTGAATTAAGGTTATCTAATAAAGAAGTGTTTTGCTAAACTGTAGATGTGGAGCTGTACTACCAAGATATAATGCATTATGATATTTGTTCTACACTAAGATCTGAACCTAGAGTAGGAACAGCCAAGGTATATAGTGTGTATCTCAGGATTGTCTCATGTTAACCATTGCATTTCAACTATATTCATTGCTGATCATAGTTACACAGCTGCAGGCAAGAATGAAACTGCAATAACTGTAGACTGCAAATATACCATCTGCAACTGTATATGGGTCAGGTTGCCACCCAGCACTATGATATGGTCTGTACACATCACACATAGTTCCACCCACTAAGGGTTAATTGTCTACGCATGCATTCCATGTATTAACGCACAGTTCACCTACTATCTGTGTCATGCATGAATTACATGTATGTGTGTTGAAGTGTCACCGCAGTCTTGCATAATGCTCAGGTCTATAACTTAATGTCGAACGTTCAGATACTCAAATCCCTAAAGGCCGACACCAAAATATCAAACCGCAAGTACACTGAATGTGAAAAAGCGTGAAATTCAAAATATAGAATTTCCATAGTTGGCCAGCTCCACCTCCTGCTGTGTACTGCCTACCCAAACAAAATTAATAATCTATACTTCACCCATGTGTACACTTCACCCATATATCCCATGTGCTAATTAAATGTGCATCACACACAAATGCATGTGAATGTGAACAAACACCCAAGTGCAGAAAAATTTTAATTTATGTCTCTGTTGGGCTACACAAATGTATTACTATATATGCACTTAACTTAACCCTACTGCTAACCCTAAGGTCAGTATCTATTGCACATGTACGTTAAATATATTACTGTATATGCACTTAACTTAACCCTACTTCTAACCCTAAGGTCAGTATCTATTGCACATGTACGTTAGTTTGCTATACAGGATAAAGGAATCTCCTACTGATGTTTTACCTTAGTAAACACGATGTGGCCAAGTATGGAAATGTGATATTGTGAATTTCATGGCTTTTAATGTTCGGTTAACTTGCGGTTCGATATTCTGGTGTCGGCCTTTAGGGATTCGAGTTACTGAATGTTCGAAATAATTATATAGAACCTAACACTCTACCTCTATTACCAGGTCACAGTTTGTTACCAAGTAAGCTCTAGGCACATATTAGTCAATCAATAATCAGCAGTGGCTCAGTAGCTCAGTTTGATAAACAGTAGGTATGATGTACATTTTGTCACACACAGACCGGGGCTCAAATCCAGCGACAAGTACTACTAAATATTTATAGAAACAGTTATGTATTGTTAACAGATGTACTCCCCACAGGAATTACAGGTAAATACATAGCTGTAGTAGCTGTTCGAATGGGTTACTAATTTGTGTGTCCAGATATTAACAGCATTGCTCAGCAAGGTGATAAGATGTCAGTATATTAAAAGTCAACAAGTACAGTACTAATACAGGTTAATAAAACTGTTTAATCTTGGTATGACTGTATGCCTGGTGAGTCTGTGAATGTCTGCTGATAGTCTAACCCCATGCCTGCCAAGGACAGCATGATAAGCATAACATCTCTGCACTGTGCACAATACATGTCTCTCAATTGTCACGCTGTCACAGACTGTGATAACTGGTGCCAAAGCCCTTGGAGACAAATTTAACATACACTTGATTTATGTTAATAGCACAGTCACACTTCATCTGTTCACAGTACACCTTGGTACTCATATATGTTTCCCTGACATGTAATAGTCCCCTGTAGTTATGTAACCGTAGGTGTTACAGTTTGGCCCATATTGTCCTATGTGGATAGCTTGAGCGGTATGTAGGTGCTGCAGAAGCTATAAGGCACTTTTATACATAAAATAAGGACAGACCTGTAGAGTATATCAGACTACTGTTGCAAACAATAAAGCCTACACTGGTAGTAATGGAATGTCTTTCTCTCTCCCCCCACCTCTTATCTACATCATAATTTATTATTGTTATACATTGGGTATGGCTTCTTTTAACATATGTTTTTCTCAAAATGTTATGTTGGGCCTTGTATTTTATAGTTGTTATATATTACAATGGTTGCATACTAACACACCCTGTTGAATTACCTATGTTGTTGGCCTTTTGCTGTAACTGTTATTGGCATGTTGTTACAATGCTGACTGTTGTACCACTTACTGTTGTGTTCCATATGCTATGCAATTTTATGTTACTGGGTTAATTGGAACAACCTGTCATGCTGTTATAACTAACATTTATATGTTCTGTTCATTACTTACCTACACACTTTGAAAAAACTCAACACCATAGCTTGACTGGGTAGGCGGGTTCCCATGGATCCACCTACTCTACCTTAACTGGCCATGGCACCGGATCCAAGCACATCTGGGACCCAACCTGGAGCTTCCCCCTCCACTGGTTCTGCACTACTTATGAGTGGAACAGCCTCAAGGGACAGGACTTGTCCCCCCTGGGAGCGGGCACTGAGAGGGAGTTGTCACCTAGCGACAGCTACCAGGTATGGTGTGCAGGATTGTGCAGCAAGGATTTGATGATTTACTGCACCAGATTGAGGGCAGACTGGCTAACCTGGAGAGAGGCCAGACCCGGTGCCCATCCCCCCAACACAGCCACCTTCAGGGCAGTGAAGGAGCAGTGATGACCGCCCAAGGGTGGGGTTCTCAGTCCCACTGCTGCCGTCTGGGGGCTCATGGCTCTCTGATTCCACAACACCCTCCCCATCCAAGGAGTTTACATCCCTCGTGTCATACACTGCCCCTCCCTGCTGTATTGTCTGTCTTGTCTGTTTGCAAATGCTACCTCTCCTACCCAACTTACCTCCCCACATGTACCTATATCCCTTCCCCAACATTACAGTCTCTCCATAAAAAAAATGGACATCTGTCCCACAAAAAATATCTCCCCGTACATAGCTCTCTATTTCTCCTCCACGTACACTGCCTGCAATCAATCATTACAGCAATTAATCAACACAGTTATGTCACCCACACCCTCTGGGATGTGAGGCTTCAAATTCCAAATTGTCCACAACCTGCAGAGCTGTTGCTGTACAAGAAATGGAGAACTATAGTCCTTTCCTACACCTATACATATCCTGCACATCCCTACTTATCTTTCATATTGTTTTCACCCTGCTTGCCCCCATTTCACCACTTTCCTATCTCCCCTTTTTTCTTTTCTTTTTTTGGGAATAGCACAAGTTTAAGTGGAGCTAAGTGCTGCACCATGTTGTGCCACATTGTGCAAACTTGTGCAAACCCACTTAAACCTGCTTAAAATTTCTTTAGTCACCTTCTGTCATTCTGACATCATTAGGCACATCAGCAAAATGATTACCGCTGCCAAGTCTCAAACCCAGGACCCTGCCAACTAAGACATAGTGCATTAGCTCACTAGGCCACTCAGCTTTGAAGAATATCAGGTGTTTCCATAAACATATCATGAGTATCAGTGATGCACATCAGCAAAATATTTACACCTCCCAAGTCTCAAACCCTTGACCCTGTCAACTACAATACAGTACATTAGTCCACTTGGTCATTCAGCTCTGAAGAATAACAGGTGTATTCATACACATATCCTGAGTATCAGTGATGCACAGCAGCAAATAATTCACCCCTGCCAAGTCTCAAACCCAGGATCCTGTCAACTACAATATAGTGCATTAGCCCACTAGGCCACTCAGCTCTGAAGAATAACAGGTGTTTCCATACACATATCCTGAGTGCCAGTGACACACTGCTTGTACATATAATGGAGAAAATGACAGCGTACTTGGTACTGTGATGCAGACACCAAACCAGTACACAGCCAAATAAATGCTGATTGATGTATGTGAGGCCTAGGATATCAGGTAGAGCTGACAACTGTACAGACTGTTGCAGAATGTCCACAGTTGTGTCACCTACTTTTGGCATGGTTGTCACAAAACCTATTCTGTGTATGAAGTACTAAGTCAGTACAGACTGAAATTAGAAAATTATGACAGACAGTTCAGTGTCACATGCCATATCCATCCGAACACACATGTTCATGCCAATCCTGTGCAACAGACTGTATGCATGCACATATGTCTTGCAAATACACCTGCTGTAGTATTGACTCAGTAGCTCAATCTGTTACATTCCTAGCATGCTTTACATTTTGCCACTCACAGTCCTGGCTGCCATTCCAGTCTGTTGCACGTCAAGTACATGCTTGTCAATACAACAAAAAACTGACTGAGACATACAGTTTTAATCGAAAACAGATGCTGCTACTGCAGTCATTCCTAGCATGCTGTACATTTTGCCTCCCACAGTCCTGGCATCACTTCCAGTCTGTTGCATGTCAGGTACATGCTTGTCAAAACAACAAATACATGACTGAACCCTGCAATTTTAAGCAGAACCAGTTGCTGCTACTGCAGTCACTGCCACCCATATTAGCATGGCAAAGGACTGTAGGTTGGGACACACTTCACAAATATGTATAGGTGTCCTAAATGTTGCCTACCACTCTCTGGATGGCACTATTACATAACATATGTACCTGAGGCACATGCCTCACCTGGACTGTTATGGGTACCATCACCCTGGCTATGCTGTCACAACAGAGCTGACACTGCTCCCTCATTGACATATACAGCTTGCTGTCTCCCAATGTGTTTACAATCCTCAGTATGACTCCTGGCCAGAATGCAGCACTTGCAGCCTGCAACATATGTGGCAGTATGTTCAGCTACCTACTACAGAGCTACCATACCTCCCAAACACCTAAATCGGCGGATCCATACAACAGCCATACAGAAAAGGATTGGGGGGGTGATAAAGTGACAGCAACATGTGTCACAGTCTTCCTCTACAAACATACACAGCTGATAGACCTGTGGCTACTGCAGCAGGATGCATATTCTGATGCAAATGATGCATGACACTCACATCTGTCTTTCCCCTTACTGACCTCAACCCACATTGTTAAACAGTAAACTGCCACATAATCAGAAAGTCTTTTCACAATGGCCAAGCATAGCATTCCACACTGTGGACATGCCACATAAACCTGGACAGTGCACAGTATTTGTACCTACCCTCTGTGATGCTGTAGTCCCCACACCTTGATAATATACATCTCACAGGTGAGGAAAAAGGGCCAAGGCCTACATGAAGGCCTTAAATATAGCACTGTGGTGCCATACCACTGGCTAATGAAAATGCAACCCAGCTGTTCTGGGTGCAATTATCAAGTGTGAGCCACAGATTGGTGCACAGGCAATCACCTGTTCATGAGCATTACCTACAAAAGACAAACTGCTGCCTATGGCAAACAGGTCTGTGACTTTCTTTATGAAGACAGACTATGAGAACATAGCCATTATACTCAGGATTTCTGCGCATAAACACAAAACCATGCAGCAACAGCCTGGAAGGAATTCAATCAGGAAGCCAAAGTAGAATATAGTGCTTCCATTTCTTTACATAGCAATATCTTCAGAACTAACCATCCCATTCAAATTAATACAATATATTTACAAAACAATCAATAGCATTACAGCTTGCTCAAATATTAATTAAAAAAACTTAATTAATATAAATCATTTCAAGGACCTGTACATAATAACACTAGATAAAAGTCCTAAAACATAATAAAACTTAATAAATTATTAAACTTCCAAATGTTTTAATTTTAATAAACAGTTAATGCAGACTGCATCATTAATCCCTGGCTAGTTAGTAGCATTCAGAATAAGTTGCCATTTTAGTTCACACTTGTTTGGATTTATTAAAGGAATGTTATGGGAAATAGGGATTACAACAGTAGGTCTGTAGTACAGATCTTAGAATGACATGTTGCTGTTACCCAGCTGACTGGCACCAACAGGCTTCTCTTTTGGCTCAGTCTGCTGTGACATAGATCACAGCTCTGGCCCTCTGAGTCCCTCCAACAATGGTCGGCTCATGTACAAATGCTACTGGATTGTGTTTTAGACAATAGTAACAGCAAGTACTGGTGGATACAGCTGGCATATCAAATGATGTACTGCAGTCATCTCCTCTCAGTCTTTGAATGTCACATAGGCATACTTCAAACATTGTGCAGGTGTCCCTGACTGTTCCTGATGTACTTTGTCTAGGACACTGTGTAATCCACACATGTATCTCATTTCTTGAGAGCTATGCCTAGCATACCTGTTGACTCCCTACAGCAGGACAGCAGGTTATAGCCAGTAGTAGTGGGGGGACACAGGCACTGCCTCAGCAACAGAGTGTACATATTGAGCATACAATGTAATGGAATGAATACAGTACCAGATATTAATGTACCATAACTGTTTTCTGAGGGGTCTGCCATGTTACAGCCAGATTACCCACAGCCTGGGAACAAACATTACGTACTGTCCATCTCTTTGTCACATATCCACATTTGTCTGTCAGAGGGTTCACACATATCAGGGACATGTACACATTCTGCAAACATCTGTGTACTGCAAATGTCAGACACCTACAGGGAGGATATCCCACAGCACTTTGCAGTGCTGTCTGTCATTGGGTCACACACATGTTGCTGGACTGTCCCCATACACTTGTAATAACACTTACTTATTTGTCAGATGGTGGCTGTATGACATGGTACTAGGATGTCATCCATAGGGGACACACCACAGTAGATGGCAGTGTTGGGTGTGGAGACATGACAACTCCATCACAGCACACAGGGCCATAACCGGTATACCTAGGATCATAAGAGGTTAGCAGGCTATTGACCCTGATGCCCTCATAAGTCTAACCCAGAGTTTAGGCCATGTTTATGCAAGTCAGCTTCCAATGTCCCAGTCCAACAGGGACACAGGTGGCGTCCCAAGGGTGTATGTCCTGTTTACCATCCAGTTATCCAGGTGTCACTTAAAAAGGGGTAAAGAGGTACCCTGCCTGGTGTGGACAGGGAGGGTGTCCATTTCACAGCTGGGTGAGTGTGTGGGACACACATCTGACCTGCCAACAAGTCCTGTTGATGTCACAGATCAGGTTGAGGGCACGTGTGTGGGTTACCTGACTGGAGCTTGAGTTGCAGATGTGCAGTAGTCCCATCAAGGTGGAGTCTGTGATCACCATCTATGCCGCACAGAGGTCACCTCAGATGAGTCTGCATAAAACTGGGTAAAGGGATTGCCTTGTAGCCTATCTGTGTATTTTAGATGTTTGAGGCTCTGGTATTGCCTTTTGAGGACCCTCTGTGGTCTCTCCAGCTGCTGCATGTGCTTTGCGAGGTACATGATGAAAGGGGCACTATACTCAATACTGGGCTTTATTAGGGAGGAATACAGGGATATTATGACCCCCATGTCCATGGATAAGATACCAGTATGTATGAAGTGGGCCATGTAGAAGACTTTCCTTATAAAGGAAGCAACATGGTGATCAAATGTCATGGTGCCATCAACCTGTGTACTCAAATCTCTCACAACTGACTGCATGCTTAGGACATTGCTAGTAATGTGATAATTTGTGGGGACGTCACTCTCCCCAAAGGGGATGATGCTGCATTTTGTGGTATGCAGCCTAAGGCCATGTGTCTGGCATGGCTCGTGTCTGCGTGAGACCATCTTGGTGGATGTCCACATCACTAGGGGATTTGGTGACAGCACCCTGCATCCAGTCTTCTGCAAATGTGGTCGGCCATAGCCCACTGGTTATGGTCTGCACCTCAGAAGAATAAATCACACATAACAGAGGCCCCAAGACAGAACACTGGGTTATGCCACTAGTTACAGGTCTACCGCTTGAGGTGGCTTCCCCTATATTGAGTAGGTGGGTGCTGGCAGTGTGCCAGTGTGCTACCCATCTGGTTACATATGGATTGATGCCTAGTTGAGAGGGTATATCTATTATGGCCAAGTGGGGAATACTGTGAAAGTCTTTGGCCAGGTCAAGGTAGGCAGTGTGCACTGTCTCCCCCTCATACATGGCTTTGGTAACTATGTCAAAGAAGTCAACCAAATGTAACAGACATGATCCCCCCTTGACAAAGCCAAACTTTGTGTGATCGAGTGTGTGGAGGTCATCAATGTCCTTGTTAATGAGGTTCATGATAATCTATTCCATGGCCTAGCAGGTCAGGCTAGTTAGGCTGATGGGTCTATAATGTGCCAGATTGGTGGACGCTCCACAATAGTGTAAAGGGATGACATTGGGTGTCCTCAACTTGGCTGGGAAAAACTCAGTATTCAGGCTTTGGAGGAATACAGTGCCTAACTGTGCTGCAAGTTCATCCTTGAGGTTATATAGGATGCATCCTGAGATGTCATCGGTGCCATGGACGCTGTATTCCATGACTTTGAGATGCCAGTGATGACCTGTTCCCTAGATATAAGGGGAAGGGGGCAGGTACTGAGGATGCCCTGATGTACTGATGGAGGGACAGGGGGTGAAGCTTTCACTGACACTGTCAGGCAGAAAGTTTGGTTTATCTACAGCACTTGTATATCTGGTGTCCCTGACCACCACGCCTGAGCAGGCCTGGGTGCTTCATTTATTTTAGGTTGCAGACATATGTGAAGAAGGCGATATGATGGTTTGTAGTGGATGTTTCTAAAGTGGGCTCGGCGTTTGCTTTGCAGGATTTCAGTAGTGATCTTATTTGCTTGCATAGGCTAAGGATACACCGCTTCACATTGGCACCTGCTCTTTCTTGGTCTTGGACAGCAATATTTCACTCCTTTTATAGAGTGTAATGATTGCAGATGTCCACCACACAGGTTCACTTATCCTTGCAGAGAATGATGTAGTCCTGTTGGGTATACCTGACTCCATGCATTTATACAAATGCATGTATAGTGCTTTGGTGTATTTGTGGATATTGGTGCCAGATCCTACAGAGGAGGAGGGGCTGTGAAGCTGTTTATAGCATCATTTAGAAGGCTGTCATCAACTTTGGAGATGTTTGAATGTCTGCCCCTATCTAGATGGGTATTTTGAGAGATGGTGACTGCAAACGTGACCACTTTATGCTTGGTTTTGCCATGGAGGATGATACTGTAGAGATGCTGCAATGGTTACCCATGTTGTCTATTATCAACTCCCAGAGTTCTTCACCTCATGTGCATGTGGCAACTAGCTGTTCCAAGGTGCTTGCACTGCCAAATTTCATGAATCTCTCGGCATTTGTGTGCTGACATGAGTTGTTCTTCCAATCTATGTTTGGGTACTTAGAGTCACCCAGGATCAGAGTACAGATTCAAATCCTGATAGAGTTGAACAGGTCCATATAGGCAGAATGGGCTTCCAGGTCACATGTGGGGGCTGGTAGCAAGCTATGATTTGCAAAGGGGTCTTGGCAATGGTTAACTGCATCTGGAGTGTCTCCTGTGTGTCTTACTGTTTGACCAGCCTGGAGATGTGTATGTCTTTCATACAGAGTGAAACCCCACTTCCCTTGGCTTTACTGCCCACACCTTGGGGTCTGACTGTATGATAGGATGGGTGACCGTGTAAGGCTGGGGTGCTGTCTGCAGCTTTGATCATGTGTATGTCACTGCAGAGATGTCAGCATTCTCCAGGGTTAACAATGCTTGCAATGGGTGCAGATTCATGTTCAGACTCTAAGCGTTTAGCAGCATGGTCTTCAATTTCTAATTTGTTGACAGTTTTATGTAGTTAGTGTTAACATCACCACTTTTCCTTATAAAGGCACTATGGTGGTGCCAAGAACCATGGCCAGAAACCTGAATGCCAGCTGAGACAGAGAGAGGCCATCTCTGGTAAAGCATCATGGTCTGTTGATCATAACATCTCAGGCTGTCAGGTACTGGATCCCCCTGGAATGGCACCTGAAACTAAGACAACTGTTAAGGTCAATAATTTCCTGATTGTATTGCAGCATCATTCTGGGTGACAGCAGACTGCTGCTTAAGGATAGGGACATACCTGCCTGGGACACATACTCAGTGGGCTCAATCATGTGCCACATCATATAGTCCAGGGAGGTACGTCTCAGGTCAGGCACACCAAAATGGACTATGACGGACTCATAACAGTAACTGTTGTTGAGAGACAGCAGTGTATATGTGATATGGCAGATTTTGGCACCTGACATACAAGTAACCTTGACCTTCTCCATATACAGCCTATTGGGATGCACATCTGTATGTCTCACGATGGAGTCTGCTATGGCTAATATGTTTGATTTATGGTGATGCCTTAGTGGCTGTGGGACACATGTGTGTGGCTATGTGTGGGCACTTTTGCAGATGAAAGCCCTCCAGGTGTAGCACCTCTAAGCCACTGAGCACCTGATCGCTTTGGGTCTCCCCCCTACTTGTGTGAGCAAGGAATCCTCTCACTCCAGCTTAAAGCAAAGACAACTCTAACCAGCAATCATCCAAAAATAGACTGCAGCCCCAGGTATAACTCCAGGAAGGAACTTTGTTGTTGCCACTTGTGTAGTAGCCACTGAGCACCTAATCAATTTGGGTCCCCCCCCCACTTGTGTGAGCAAGGAATCCTCTCACTCCAGCTAAAAGTAAAGAAAACTCTAAACAGCAATTATCCAAAAATAGACTGCAGCCCCAGATTTAACTGCAGGAACCTTGTTGTTGCCACTTGTGTGGTAGCCACTGAGCACCTGATCGCTTTGGGTCCCCCCTATACTTGTGTGAGCAAGGAATCCTCTCACTCCAGCTAAAAGCAAAGAAAACTCTAACCAGCAATCATCCAAAAGTAGACTGCAGCCCCAGGTTTAACTCCAGGAAGGAACCTTGTTGTTGCCACTTGTGTAGTAGCCGCTGAGCACCTGATCACTTTGCGTCCCCCCCCCACTTGTGTGAGCAAGGAATCCTCTCGCTCCAGCTAAAAGCAAAGAAAACTCTAACCAGCAATCATCCAAAAATAGACTGCAGCCCCAGGTTTAACTCTAGGAACTTTGTTGTTGCCACTTGTGTAGTGTAGGTGCCAGCTTTTGTGACTACTGTTATGCCTTGTTAAAATCTGTTACAGTCAGCTAGAGTGCATACCCCATGGGCAACAGCTGCAAAACTTCTTCCTCTTAGCCCACCCCCCACCCCTTTCATCCGTTTCACTGTTGATAATTTGTTTTATCTTAAGGTATTGATTGTTTCTTGCAGTTGCTGTGGGTGCAGCCCCGCTCCATTCACCCTCACTACACTCGGGCTCACTTTGCTCTCCTCCCACCCACCCCATATCATTTCCTTTATACCTAACCACCTGTTTCCTCCTACCCAAACACTCCTCCACTTCCTGTTCCTCACAAACACTCTAGCCTACTTCCTGCCTCCAACATAGAATCCCTACCTCCTCCACCACCTCTCTATACACACCACCCTATAACCATTAACTATTACCTATAATTAATATTTTTAACTGCAGTAAATACGCATATCTGAATGTAGCACAAATAGGCAATATATAATTCCCATTCACCTTATCCATAGTCAAGAACATCATTACATTTAAAATAGCAAGTGTCCCCTCCATATTTACTAACTCACTATCTCTGCTACCCTCTCTTAACTAGAGGATACCAATTACCTGACCAATACTTCTTGGGCATACTGCAGCTCCCTAGCACATAAAACGATAGCTCTTGCACTGGCCATACTCTCCATCACTTTTCTGTAGCTGTATATCCTGCATTACCTGATGCTTATATAGCTCTTAAGTCCCTAACATCACTTCAATTTGTAGCTACAGACAACGCCCACTAGCAAGTCTTACACTCTCATCCACCTATCACTTCAAATCTCTTACCCTTCTTAACAACAAACTCCCACATACACCTAATACTGCACCTTTAATACAACACCAATCTCACTCATTCATAGATAGTACCCTTACATATAACACATTCTTTCTGAAACTAGATAACATGGGTTACACATATTCAACCCAACTACTAAAACATCATTCTACCCATTAATAATCTTCACCCTACTCCTACTTTCTATCCTGTCCTCCTACCACACTCAGCTTCATAACCACACCCCATCCCCTTGGCAAACTGATTCAACAGCCAACACCACCAAACTAAAAAACTTCCCTATATCGCCATGTGACCTTACCTCCCCCCTACCCTTCTCTTACTCACGCATTAAACTGAAAATCAAAATTAACCCCTCTATTCTCAAAGACAAACTAAAATAATTCACAAATTGACCAAACTCTATCTACACCTACTCCATAAACTCACTTGCAGTGGTGATCTACATCCCATTACAGGACCCAAAACATCAATCAGCCCAAACTTAAATCAGCTAAATCCCCTACACCACAGACCTATCTCAGCTCTCCTCTTCTTAAACATTAATGTAAGAAGTATACTTAACAAAATTCATGACCTTCATGCCCTTCCAGCTCTATACAAACCACATATCTCTGTGTTTACTGAAGCATGGCTCAAACCACAACATCACAATAATGAGATTACTGCCCCGGGTTACAACATTATCCAAAGAGACAGATCAGGAAAAAAAGGGCAGAGGTGTTGCAATATTATTCAAAATCATCTTACCTTAGAACAACTAGATTACAATAAACATAAATTCAAAGATGTAGAACTAATCCTTGCCAAATTAAAAATAAGTTCCAACAAACATATGATTATTGCAGGTGGCTATATACCATCAGGCAATAACATCACTGTAATGGAAAGCCTGCTTAATTGGACCTCCAACTCCCTTCCACATGAAACCATACTGTTAGGAGACTTCAATATTGACTGGCTTCACTGCTCCAGTCATAACCCCTCTGCCTTCATAAACCTCCACAGGTTTACCCAAACTATAACCACCCCCACTCAAATTGACAAAACTTCCAAACGCCAGTCCATCTTAGACTGGATCCTGGTATCTGACCCCGCTCTTGCGCAGCAATCTGGTTGTCTTCCAGATACCCTAATTGACCATCATCAAACCTATCTAATTAGGAACAGATTCCAAACCATCAACCAACCTATCCTCAGAGTAGTTAGAAACAAAAAAACCTTTATAGCTACTGATCTCATCAATACTCTAAAAAGCTGTAACTGGACCCTCCTAAAAAAATCTACCTCTAGACGATGCCATCAAGTACTTTAACACAACCTTCATAAAAATCTTAAACCATCATGCACCCCCTAGAAGTATTAGAATAAAAACTAACTATGCCCCATGGCTAAGAAAAAGATACTAAAACTATCATGAAAGAAAGGGACAAGGCCTGGATTTAATATAAGAAAAACAAAACCACTACTTTGAGACAAAACTATGCAGAGCTCCGTAACAAAGTCAAAAAACAAATCAAACTAGACATATCCAGCTACTATACAAGCATGCAAGAAAAATATGCTCACAACCCACAAAAATTCTGGGCAACAATAAATGGTATACTGCATCCAGGAAAGTCCACGACTCCAACCCCTGTGCTTTCAAATAACCATGGAAACATTCCTAAACAGTTTAACAAATTCTTTACTGAAACAATCCAGACCTTTGCCAATGCCCAAAATAGTACTAGCAGCCCCACACCAATAACTACCCCAACCCACCCCAATATACAAAACAATAGCCCCAGTTTTCACCTCCACTCTGTAGCCACCAAAGCAATATCTAAACTCCTTGGTAAACTTAAACCAACCACTCTAGCAGCTGATAAGCTGCCAGCAGACTTCCTTTGGATCTCAGCTGAAGATATAGCCTATCCTGTTTCTATTCTCATAAACAGGTCTCTCTCAGAATGCAAAGTCCCCACCTCATGGAAAACATATATAATTCCACTGCACAAAGGAAGCAACTCCTGAGAGCTCACCAACTATCACCCAATAGCAATCCTACCACCTTTATCCAAAATATTAGAAAGAGTTGATCATACTCAACTAATACAGTACCTCCAGAATAACAACCTACTCTCCATATCCCAGCATGGCTTCAGACCTTCCCATAGTACCACAACAGCACTACTATCATTCACCAACATAGTTTACCACCATAGAAACATGGGTCTATTTGTTTCTTCCATATTCGTAGACCTATCAAAAGCCTTTGACATAGTAAACCACAGTCTGCTTTTTGATACCCTATCCACCCTAAATATGTCCCTCCTCTATATTATGGTTCAACAGCTACTTATCTGCCTGTCAGCAAGCAGTCCTATGGCAGGACCAATTGTCCCCCCTGTTACCAGTAACCATAGGAGTCCCTCAAGGATCCATCCTTGGCCCATTGCTGTTCTCTCTATTTACTAATCAGATCTGTTCATCCTCTCCCACTGCCTCAGTAGCACAATACGCAAATTACACCACCCTCATATGTGCTTTCCCTACCCTTATTGAACTGCAAACCCTTACCCAAAATAACTTCACCCTAGCCAAAACTTGGTTCACTAATATCAAACGTCTTCTTAATCCCAAAAAACAAACTAATTATTTTCAGTCCAGGCAGAGCTCCTTCCCTAAATAATAATTTCACCATTAACTCCAAAGAAAACATTCAAATCAGTCCAAACATGCACACTAAACTGCTAGGCATAGAAATAGACAATAACCTGAGGTTTGACATCCACTTAGCACAAACCATTAAGAAATTAATAAAAAAACTTGGTCTCTTCTACAGGAACAGACAGTTTATGACAAAATGCAGCAAAGAAACCATCACAAGGATCCATCTTCTATCCACCCACCTCTATGCCTTTCCCATCTTGACCAATCTCCACCAAATTGATCTAAATAAAATGGAATCTTGCTACAACAAGATTGCCAAGTTTGCTACTAAAGTCTCATATAGGTCCCACCACTGTCTATCCCTTAAGCAACTCAACTGGCTTGAGTTGCCTCATATACTTCTACTCAATCAACTCTCTGTAGCACACAAACTCTACTACCTTCCTGAGATAACCCCAGCACTTCAGCACCTAATTCAACCCCACATTCCCTCTAGAGCCTTAAGATCTAGTAACCAGAACCTCATAACTGTCATCAAACATAAAAACGAAGCTGATAAGTTCCTCTTTGCCAACACCATTGCCAAAACATGGAACACACTACCAAGCCAAATAACTTCTACCACATCCTTTAGTCAATTCAAAAAACTCCTGAAAACCCACTATCTAAGTAGCTGGCTATGCTTATGCCACTCACCAGGCTAATCCAAACCAAGAGAACTTGTCAGGGTACAGCTATGTATAAACAGTTTCTCCCCTGAAAGCGTCCAAACCCGTGTACATTTACCTTACAAAACTTATAACTGCAAAAGAAAAAAAAAGTACCTGTGATTATCTACTGTAAGAAATATTAATCACTAGCATGATGTCCTCTTGTGTGTATATATGCTATATGTATGTTAATCACTAGCATGTTGTCCTGATGTGTATATATGCCATATGTATGTATGTTCTACTTCTTTTGACTCTCATGTAATGTATTGTAATGTGGAGCTTTTCTCCCCGGGCCTCCGATGAAATGGACTTGTGTCCAGTCAGACTTTCCCGGTAAACAAATGTAAAATAAATAAAAATAAAATGTAACATGCAGGGCTGTGGGTTACTTGTGTATTTTTGCTCGGAGGCCTACTTTGTTTGGGGATGTTTATGTTGAGAACCTCCACATATGTGGGTGTGTGTTGTGTAGGTGTGGGTAGTGCATAAGGTGTACTGATTGTGTTGACAACCTTTTCGGTGCCAGACATGTGGACTTGAGAGGGAATGAGCATGGACTGTAGGTTCCTACTGTCATTGCATCTCTCACAAATTGTGTTCCTTGGTGGTGTTTGCAGATGGTTGTCCATGTATATGAAGCAGTTGCTACACTGTATCAGGATGCCCATATCAACCAGACTGGCAGAGGAAACTGTAGGACATTGTCCAGCCATATTTGTCAGAATCTCAGGGCGGAAGGCCAGGGAGACCAAAGGGGTGGCCCTACAGCTTAGGTGCTTAAAAGAAATGTAGGAGGCTTACACTACTGCATACAATGTAGACAGGCTATAAACATGCAGTAATAGGTGCAACAGAAAAGATGCAGTTGAACACCTTAGAGAACATGCAGCAAGTATCAGGAAACAGGAGGACGAGGAGGGAAATGCATGATGTATTGCCACTATGTTGCTGATAGCCACATATATACTGTGGTGACAGATGGCGTGGTATGATGTGGGAGTTAGCGAAGGATAGTGCTGGCAAATGTGGATGTACAGGGTGTGTGCATAATGGAGAGCAATGTATGTGGTCCTGCGACATGTTCCTCTCTTCTTGTCTTTCAGGAGTGATGTACAGTTGGAGGAACCCACCTTTTTCTGCAGCTGAGAATGAAGTCATAGTTGACGGCCTCAGACTGCATCATGCCATCCTGCTGTTGAGGAGTTGCCATATGCAGGAACAACAGGCTGCACTGTGGAAAGACCTTGTTGCATCAGTAAATCATGTTGGGCTACAGGATAGAAGCTAAGAGCAGATCCGACACTGGGCCACCGATATGATAAATGCTGCACGGCAAAGGGCTGCAGCTGTGGCTAGGGACTGTGCTGACAGCAGTGGAGGGCCTGCATCACAACAACCACTCTTGGCCACCAAGGAGTTCCTTGAAAACCTGGGTTCAGCCACTAGCTCACAAGCATCCATCACCTCATATGTTGTGGAGGTGGGTGGCACAGCTTCCACAGCAGAGGAGCTTCCAGGTAAGTCTCCTGTGGTCATCACTTTAGTACTGTAGCAATCATAATGGCAGCCTCTGCATACCTGTACACGGATATCAGGTCAATCTGCATTTGGGGGGGGGTTGTAGCACACACGTGTGCACACATACTCAGACTGTCAGCAATGTAACCAGTATCACAGTTTGTACTGTACATGTTGCTATACACACATATTATCCTGTACCAGTGTCACATTTGTGTTTGCTAACAATACCTCTCCCGCACAATTCTATAGGTACATCTGGTGTGGCTGGAGTCCAACATCCTGTAATTGGTGAGTGTGAAACTGTTTTTTTTTATGGCTCATCTATACCATAGGAATGTTAAGGGCTGCCAGTTTGCCATGGACACAACTGTTCGCCATAGTACAATACTTGTATGCCATAGTACAATACTTGTATGTTCAGTTATGGAGGGGTTCACTGCAGTGCATTGACTTGGTAATCACAGTAGCATATTTGCAGGATCTGTAACATATTTGCAAGTATTTCTGTGAAGGTGTATGCAGTCCACTATATAGGAGCAATAGTATGGTGGAGACAGGTGCACTGCTTTTTAGGTGAAGGTCCATCACATACTCTGACATGTCACTTATCTCACAGGTGTATAGTACTGGCAACATTAACATGATGTAGCTGCACTGTTGCTAAGGGCCTGTCTTGTCTGTGTCTGTTGTGGTCTGCTTGTGTGTTGTGCATGGGATTGGTAATAAGGTGTGGTATGTATCATGTGGTTGTGGAACCTCACGTGTGTGTGTGTGTGTGTGTGTGTGTGTGTGTGTGTGTGTGTGTCTGTGTGTGTGTGTGCATGTGTGTGCATGTGTGTGTGTGTGTGTGTGTGTGTGTGTGTGTGTGTGTGTGTGTGGATCAGCAGACATAATAGTGCATGTATTAATGTAGTCATGTTGTTTTCCTCCTCACAGGTGACCATGGGGGTTGGACTCTGTCCCATAGGTTGACATCACACTTCCTCCCCTAATGTCCCTGCACACAGTCAGTATGTCCACACATACCCAGTCCCAGACATTGGACAGTCAGAGGGTGGTGGCATCAAACAAGGTCCCACACAGGCAGACTGACAGGGGTGCTCGATGGAGGACTCCTGCTCATCCACCATCTGTCGCAGGTGTCACATCACAAGTCACTCGACACATGTTTTGGTCCATCATGGAGACACAGTCATATTCTGAATGCAACACCAGATGGATGCTCAGGATCATGGATGTATCACTCTCTGGCATCCATGACTCCATCCACAACTGCATGCCATGCATCATTTGACCAATGTAGTGGACAGACAGTGGGTTGAGACATTGTCAGTCCTTAACCACATATTGTCTGTGCTGGAACATGTGGTGGAAGTAGGGCATCAGATGCATGGACGTAGGTCAGCACCATCTTCAGCTAAGAGTCCATGTGGTCATGCACAGTCACACTCCCGTAGTGGCAGTACCACCAGCACTACAGAAGGGAGATTGCTGTCCACACCACAATGTGGCAGGCCATGGGAACATGGTCCTGGGTGGTCCCATGAGGGAGACAGTCCCATCAGACACACCAGTCACCATCAGCAAGTAGTACTGCATCTGACCCTGGGCATGGTGGTGCCAGTGCCACTCCTGGCAGAGGTAGTTCCCGGCCAGAGATGATGAACTGTACATTCTGCCATGTACAGTCCACAGCTATCCAACATACTCTTCTGTAGGGCTAGCACATGGCTTGGCTGTGTATGCGCACACACTCACACATCACTGTCACATGCAGGTCACCAACAGACACACAGATCCTCTCCATGGCCCAGCTGACCAGCACCCCTCCAGACACACACACACAATGTCAACTGTGTGACACAGCCTAGGCCTTTGGCAACATCACATCACACGTTGTGCATGTGATGATACCTGTGCCACATCCCTGTTATCCATACCACGAATGCAGGGACATGCAAATATGTGTCTGATGCACAGAGTGACTACAATACATTTAATGATAGTTTGTAGTCCAGTAGTGTTATGCCCTGTAAGGCTCTGTTTGCTGGCATGTGTCATCAGTACACATCAAAGTGTATGTACCTTTGTTCCATGATGTTGCATTGGTGGTAGTATTGCTGACTGACTGTTGCCTCCCACACCATTGTTCCGTGATGCTGCATAGGTGGTAGTATTGCTGACTAACTGTTGTCTCCCACACCTTTTCCTGTTTCTGTTCTAGGGAGCTGTGTGTCTATGCTGTGGAGAGCTGGTGCCAATATAGCAGCTCAGGGTAGCATGGTGGCACTGCAGAAATGTGACTTAGCCAAGGTACGGCTGTGTATGTGAATATTTACCTAGGTGCATATGTGTAGAACGGTGTGTCAGGGACAAAGGGGGCAGACAGTGTAATTTTGCATGCATACCCTGTGACACAATATGCTACTTATGATACATGTCACCTGGGAGTTGAGTAGGATCATAGGAGGTTACTAGAGTAATGGCCCTGGGGAACTTACAAGGCTAGCCATTATTTTATCTCCAAGAAGAAACATCAGTCAGCACCTGTTGCACCTTTCAATGAGGGATGCCGATGGGACCCCTGGGACTGAATTGTAGTTTCCCATCCACTCATTTTGGTTGTTCTTGAAGACGGTTAGCATGGTACTCTGTTTGAAATGTATGGAAAGTGTATTCCTAAGGCAGGGCAGCCTCTGGGAGACAAACCTTTCCATAAAAAGGCACGCTACTCATTTTTTGTTTTAGAAGAAGTAAAGAAGGAAATAAGAGGGGGGGCTCTGGGAGGAAAACATCGAATACAGAGAGTTATGGTGGCAAATAACTTTGCAGGTCACTGTTCCACCTGGTTTGAATGAGAATACTTCCATTGCCCCATTGTTAAAAATGAGAGCTGCCAAACTGTAATATAGATAAGAACAAAAAAAAATGTAATAACTGGCAACTTTCTCACTTAGGAAATAATATTATGAGGCATTTGGATAAATGAGAATTCCCTTATGGGGCAAGCATTAAAATGTTCTGAAAATTTCACTGCTAAGGCTATAAAATGGATGTGATGGCATGCTAAGGTCATAAGAGGGAGCTCTTTGCTAGCATTTCACCACCTTGCAAAACATATGTACATATTAATATATATATATTTAACCATGACATTTGAGTTACTGACTCCATACACAGCAGGGAACCCATGCTACTGTGCAACCTGTTCTACTCTGCACTTTCTATATTTGTCTGGCCAGTAGTTCATCCTTCTCCTTATCTGTGGGCCTTTGTCCCACTCCTGTTCCTATCTTTGTCCACAGTTGCAGCTCTATGTAGTTGTAGGTATGCTGTGGCTGGGGTACAAGATGTAACACCACACACAGGGTTACAGACTTCAGACCTCTGACTGTACCTGATTTGCAGGATGTCCAGCATTGCATTCCATATGTCTGCTCTGGTCTTCAGACAGTTTGTGTTGCATTGGTATTATAATGCTACATGGTGTCCATACCTCTCAGCCTCTTAGAGCAGGAGATCTGGACAAAGCCATATATAAAAGTGGGATACAGGCCCAATAATAGGGACAATTTTTTAATATTGCTCTTACAAACTTAGACAGTTGATAAAATAACAGGTTTTGTATTAACATGAATTTTCTGAATGGTATGAAGTCTGCATCTCAAATGTCTGTCATTATTTTCTAACGTCAACCTTTACTGATTTGCCACTAGTTTGCCAGAGAACTGCAATGTTATGAATTATGGACCAGACATATGAGGCAACACTGTGGACATTCTGTGAAACTCTACATTTGAGAGGTATGCTGGTGCCTCCTGACTTGTTGTAAGTACTGATACAGTTATATGATGGCCTTGACATCCTGATGCTACTCTGATTTGTTACAACCTGCTGTTCTACTAATCTCCATGTAGGTTACTCAGAGCTATCTCTGTCTCCCTGTTCCTCCATTATCTCTGGCTTTGTTTAGCTTTCTTGCAGTAACAAATAGTGACATATGGACAGTCTGTAAAACTCCTACCATAGGTGTAGCTCACATGCAAAATAGTGGCACAGCCAGTCTCGAACAATGAACACCATCAACCATGGTAATGTACTTAGCCCACTAAGCCACAACAACCACCAGACAGTGCAGTTTTAATTCCTGACATTATCAAGCACAGACATGTATAGCACATTGACCCCTGCATATTGTGGAAATGGAACATGTCACCAGGTTGATTGGGACAGCCCTGTGATTGTGTGGTCTGCTGCTATTACCTTGCAAACATAATGTTACTGCAGTTGTATGGGAACACGGGGTGTGTTAGGGGTAGGGGACTCTAGCATTGACAGTCATGCATCTGTCCTATGACTCCACTATTTGCCATTTCCCTCAGTGCAGTGGGTTTTACTGCCTTGGGGCTTACTGCATATTATGGAGTGGCCATTATTGGGCTGAGAGCTCCTGTTGTCCCACATAGCTGTCAGTTGTCTGCAAGTTTCCCAGTAGCCCACTCTATTCCCTAGCATACATGCAGCAGGTCCATACATATGCTACCCTAGTCTAGTACCCCATACATTTGTTGTAAAGAAGAGTGATTTACCTTGTGCCTGCAGCAGTTGAGATCACAGTGCTTCAGAGCCGACTCTGTTGGATGCATGCAGTACACAGCCAATACATAGTAACATATGGATTGTGTGGTGTGGCTGGCATCCTTTTTACTATGTTTGTGAGTCGGAGTTAGGTGTCATTCCATAGGTCCCTAGGATGTCAGTGCATGTGATATGCATTGCCTCTTTGTCAAGGCCAGGGCATACTGGGCATGTCTACATCTGCCTACAGGTACAGCCTCAGGGGGGTTCCTCCTCTGAGTCCCCCTGTGGCTGTGGGGACATTGTCACTGGTGGGAGGCTGTGTGTCCCTTCCCTGTGATGTTCCTGCTGCAGCTGTTTCTGCAGGATCATATTGTGTAGAATGGCACATACTGTGAACATGTGTGCACATGTGGCTGGAGAGTACTGCACAGCTCCACCAGATATATTGAGGCAGTGGAACCATGACTTGAGCAGCCCAAACACATGCTCTATGATGTTCATAGTTTGTGCATGTGGCTCATTATGGTGTTCTTTGGTAGGTGTGTGTGATTTTCTGATGGGTGTCATCATCCACGTTTCCAGTGCATAGCTAGCATCCCCCAGTAGATGTCCATACCGGATGACCCCCCAGGCAAATGTCTGGTACAGCTGTGATGCATGCCAGATGTGGGAGTCATGATAACTGTCAGGCTTGGCAGCACACACATTCAAGATAATGTCCTGGGCATTGCACATGACCTGGTAGTTGATGGAGTGATACCCCTTGAGGTTGACACAAACTCTACCCTCCTCACCAGGTGGTACTTTGATGTGGACATGAGTGCAGTCTATGGCACCCAGTACCTCAGGGTAGTGTGCTACATGGTGGAAGAGATCAGACCTCTCAACCATTCCAAATTATTCAGTTTTTACCAAGATTTGGGGTCCAAATGAAGGGGTGCCACGATTCCCGAGTGGCACCCCTTCATTTCCGATTTTTTTTTAATTTTCACGCTGTCGGAGCTGACGTCATCATGTGCGCGATGATGTCAGCTCCGTCAGGCTACCAGCCAGTCGGAATTGAGCTCAAGGAGCTCACATCATCATTTCTGGCTGGCTGAATTGAATTGCAAGCTGGCGGGAATGGGGAACAGCAGAGGAACTTGTGTGCGACTGTGTGCAGGCCAGGGATTAATAGCAGGAAGCTGAAATGGCAGAGTTTGTGAGCAGGAACTACTCACGGCAGAGTTTGCCAAGCAGAGGAATGGAATGGGAACTACTCAGGGCAGAGTTTACGAGCAGAGCAGGGATTAATGGCAGGAAGCAACGACAGAGGAATGGGAACTACTCAGGGTAAGCTGGAACCACTAGTTATTCAGGGTAAGCTTGGTGTGCGTGTGTGTGTGTGTGTGTGTGTGTGTGTGTGTGTGTGTGTGTGTGTGCGTGTTTGTGGGTGACAATGCCCCCATATAAAACACTTGGTGGCAAGCAGTATTCAGGCTCAAACCCTGTACCTTTGGTACAGGGTAAAAAGAGCCTACTATCCCTAGCCACCACCATTTCAGAGCGAGTTGAGAGCTATGAGAAGTGAGAAATTTTTTTTCTGCTAAGAGTTGAAAGTTATGCTCTGAGCTTTGTTCAGATCTTTTTTGTACTAAGAGTTGAGAGAGCTATGATGAGAAGTAAGAACATTTTTTTGTGCTAAGAGTTTAGAGCTATGATGAGAAGTGAGAACACAATTTGTATTCCCCCATTATTGTTTTTCTGCTAACAGTTCAGAGCTATGGTGAGTGAGAAGTGAGAACTGAATTTGTATTCCCCCATTATTGGCTTTGTTGTTTGTCCATGTTTTTTGTGTTAAGAGGTTAAGAGCTATGTTGAGAAGTGAGAAATTAATTCACTAAATGATGGCTATTAAGTTTCAGTCTTCCTATTTTTCAGACAGCTGCTGATTTGGCATAGTGGTATGTTGTTCTGACTGTAGTGCATAGGGTCCTGGGTTCAAAACTTGCCAGTGAAATGCATGATGGTAACACAACATTTTATTCTAGCAACTTTACAAAATTATACAAGCAATGTTTAAAATGTGTCCCTGGTTTTTGACCTTTTGTCCCCCCCCCCAAAAAACTGAAATTGAAAATAAGTGCGAGACGCTGTGCAAGATGCCTATGGCTTACACTACTGACATTCTATTTATACTGTGGGTGTAGAAGCAGACTTTTATGATGGAAAAGTTCTGAATTGGGCAGTTTTATCATTATTGGTTCATGTGTTTTGTTTCATTGCCTACAGTACAGTCTACTGGTAAAATGTTCGAACAATAAATTTAAAATGCGCTCTAACATGTATGTTGTATTATACAAGTAATATAATTTAATAAAGTCAGGAAGGTATATGCAAGATGCCTATGGCTTACACTACTGACATTCTATTTATACTGTGGGTGTAGAAGCAGACTTTTATGATGGAAAAGTTCTGAATTGGGCAGTTTTATCATTATTGGTTCATGTGTTTTGTTTCATTGCCTACAGTACAGTCTACTGGTAAAATGTTCGAACAATAAATTTAAAATGCGCTGTAACATGTGTGTTGTATGACCTTTTGTCCCCCCCCCCAAAAAATGAAATTGAAAATAAGTGCGAGACGCTGTGCAAGATGCCTATGGCTTACACTACTGACATTCTATTTATACTGTGGGTGTAGAAGCAGACTTTTATGATGGAAAAGTTCTGAATTGGGCAGTTTTATCATTATTGGTTCATGTGTTTTGTTTCATTGCCTACAGTACAGTCTACTGGTAAAATGTTCAAACAATAAATTTAAAATGCGCTCTAACATGTGTGTTGTATTATACAAGGAATATAATTTAATAAAGTCAGGAAGGTATATAAAGAAAAGAACACATGTATGTTTCTTGTTTTGTGTGCAAGGGGCCAATGATTTGAAAACAGCCCAAAGGTAATCTTTATCCACCACTGGCCAGATGCATTTTCTTTGGATGTGGTGTGGGTTTCAATGCTGGTTCAATGAATGTGAGTTTCAAGGGCAAAGAAGTTTTAATGTCAAGCCTATTTTCATTGTGAGACAGTATTGCTTTGTTTACCAGATGATGTCTTTTTCTGTTTCTGCATTATTGTGCTGTAAAATGTAAAAATAAAATCCAAATAATCATTGTAGAAGTAAAGCAGTATGCATACATTAGTGTTTATGGTAAATGGGGTGAAATAGCCAGGCAATGGGACATTGGAATGGCTGCAGGGGGACTCTGGTGCCATGTTTTGGTTGTCTGTTCTTCAGTTTGCGTTCGAAAGTTGGTATCCCACAAGTCCATTGGACTGGGTGGGGTTACATAATTATGTATGCAAATTAGATGTTAATCAGTGTACAGATTTGTACCTATTTTTCATGGGTCTTGTCCAGATTTTTGATGTTTCCAGGCTGAGAGGTATGGAAGAGATGCATATTGCTGGCCCTCTTCTTGCAGGTGTGGGGTAAATATATGTGCTCACTGGCATGTGTTTGCATGGCAGCCAGGAACTGGTGGAGTACTCTGGATGCAGATGCCTGTGAGACCCCCATTACGTCCCCAGTAGGTCTTTGAAAAGTACCTGTTGCTAATATTCTAAGTGCTACACATACCTTTGTTTCCACAGGGATGGGTTCCCCTCTGTTGGCTCTGGGTCTGAGCTGAGGGCAGCAAAGCTTGGTGTGTTCTTGTAGTATGCTCCTGTCCACCCTGTAGCGCTCTACTATCTCCAGCTCATGTAGCCCCTGAAAGGTTAACCTGGGCCTGAACACTCTCCTTCTCAGTCTAGGCCTATTGTCAGCATCAGCACCAGCACTGATCTCAGCCTCTAGCACATACAGATGTAGTAGAGCAGCAGCAGTCCCTATCATTTTATCAGTTAAAATTCCCAAGTGTGTACTCCAATGGTGCAGAGTATGTGGGAAAATCAGATTGAAGGGTGTATGCATACTTTATAGTGGTGTGCTGCAGAAGCAAGCTTATGTGATTGGCTGACTATGATACATTCCACCTACCAGGTTTATCATCGAAGGTTTTGAATGGCCCAGTGTCAGTGGAACAGGGCTTATCGGTCATTTATAGTTAATTGGCATTCCCAGGCTATTTCCTTGAATTTTTTTTTAAATTTCTTTCACTGCTAAACACTGGGGTGCGGCACTCAAACTCATAGCACTAGTATAAACAGTGCTCAGAAGTTTAGACACACCTGCATGCACAGGCATACTGAGCTTTGATTAAACCAGCTAAAATACGGACTCTGCAGCTAAACAAAGCTTAATAGCACTGGACACCCCCCCCCCCGCTTAGCTCTGTTTAGCTAAGTGCAAATGGGTGCCACTGAGCTCCAATCTGCTTAAACACACTGTCACACACCCCCTTTTGATGTCAGCTACCTGATCTGCTAACACCAACACAATCCTGGCCCTACATGGGTTTTATCTGTGGACGCAGTAGCCAATTTTTGCTATTCAGTAACCCCAGCTCATTTGCATACAGATCCTTGCACATCCCCTGGATACTTCACTACTCTAGTGCTTGCCTCCTTAGCAACCACTGAAACCTGCCATTGTACACTATGCATGCAGGGCACTATAATGCATTATTTCTGAAAATGTCTTATTTTCCATTTTTCAGCATTTTAATATTTTTCTTTTTTGCATAATGGCATGTTGGACATTGCTGCATGCCACACAAATGCAATATGTGTATTTAAAAAAAATAATATTTTACAATTATTTGCATTGCTTTGTGGACTCAGTGGGGATAGTTTTGGCCATTTCCATCCCTACATTGCAATATCCAACCTTCTTTTTGGGCTTTTACAGCCCCTGTTTAATTTTTTCATTTCTGTACATGGTTAATTTTTGTGTACATTTTGGACACAGACACACCTCCTACACAGGTACCATGCAGTTTCTTGGATCACAAATTAACTTCATTTGTATGGACTTCACCTGCTTCTGAGGTGATTTGCATTCCACGGACACTTCCATGTCCGCATGTTCGTGCACGCCCCTCTGCTCTGTTTACTGGATCGCTCAGCTGCCGGTTTCCATGTTGGGTCTGTGCCACTATGCCTACACAGAAGCACATTCAGTGTAGGCTTTACTGAATCCCCCCCCCCCCATGTCGTCTTGGCTTTTAATTGTGCATAGTTCTTTATTTCATTAGATGTATAGAGTGTTTAATAATATGACATTCTTTTTGGTTGTTTACTCACTGCTTCCTTCACAAGCTGCATTATGTTGTCAAAGAGCAGAAATATCAGATTGTTACAAAAATGAAAACAGAGTCTGTTTGAAATATTTCTTATCTTTGTGGAATTTGCAGCATTAAAACCACTGCTGTCAGTTTTCCATCTTGCTGTCTAGCACAGTTATTACTGAGTTACTACATCTTTTTAACAATGGAGGAATGTTCTTCGCCACAGGTACTGCTCTCCTTTTCTTTCTGTTAACTAGGACTACTATTTGGACTTTGAGAATTCTAACTGATCAATGAAGTAATGTCAAGAAGGTTGGATTATAGACTTGCTGAACTTTATTTACATCCTGTGGCTCCACTTATCAATCACAAATAATTAAAATAACAACACATTCGCAGTTAACGTTTTGCGTTTAATAGTATGTATGTATGTATAGAACCCTTTATTCTATTCCTTGTGCAACTGTAATAGTGTTTTATGTATGAAAACAGATATAATAAAAGTAAAGAGTTCTAATTTTAAATTTTAAAAAATAATGTGCATGATGTCTTATTTTTAAGTAAAGTGTATCATCACAGCATTGCTGTGATGGTGGTTAGCTGTTCCTTTGAATAACAACTCTCATAACATAATGTTGGCTGTCTTTTAAAAACAGTGATCAGTAACTGAGATGTTGCTATCAGAGTAGCACTCTAACTAATGGCAGTGGAACATGAACACAGATAAGGGATACAGTTACTAAATAGGTATCAGGGAGCCACTCTGGGAAATACCGTGAGTGCATATGTATATGGAAAACAATTTGGTTTAATCTCAGTTTCTGTTGGTAAGCTGAGACTGAGATGTGAAAAACCAGTTATAATTCCTGTGCTATGGAACTAATAAGTGTACAGATTATTTTGGAAATACAGATGTTGATCATAATCCAAGGGAGTCAAGCATATCTGCCATGATCTCGTAAGGCTAAACAATCTCTTGCATACATACATGTATGGCAGTGATGCAGACTTTGGTTCTTTAACTCATGTCTCTTCATCACAGTTAGACTAGAATTAACATTGTTACAGACAATAATGTCTTAGGTTTTCAGTATTGGAGGAAATCACTCTTGTCCCTCATCAACAACTTCTTTAAAATGGGTTTATTTTGTCCAAATTATAATGTCTATTAATAAGCATGTTCTCAATTAAAACAGTTATATGCAGTCAGCAACCCAGCCACTGGGGATGCACAAGCCAGTGCATTTCTTTGTGCCGGTCCCAATCCCAGATAAATGGGGAGGGTTGCATCAGGAAGGGCATCCGGCGTAAAAATTCTGCCACATAACTTATGGCGCAAACATTTCATATTTCCATACCGGATCGGTCAAGGCCCGGGTTAACAACGACCGCCACCAGTACTGTTAGCCAACAGGGTGCTGGTGGAAATTGGGCTACTGTTGGCCGAAGGAGAAGAGGAGGATGAAGGCATGCCCGAAGGCAGGAAGAGAGGAGGAAGGTTAGGAGTGTAGCAGTGAGGATAGGAACTTTGAATGTTGGCAGTATGACTGGTATAGGAAGAGAGCTAGCTGATATGATGGAGAGAAGGAAGGTTGATATATTGTGCGTGCAAGAGACCAGATGGAAGGGAAGTAAGGCCAGGTGTTTAGGAAATGGGTTCAAATTGTTCTATCATGGTGTGGATGGCAGGAGAAATGGGGTAGGGGTTATACTAAAGGAACAATATGCCAAGAGTGTTTTAGACGTGAAGAGAGTGTCTGACAGAGTGATGTTTATGAAGCTTGAAATTGATGATGTAATGATGAATGTTGTTAGTGCATATGCTCCACAAGTTGGGTGTGCGATGGATGAGAAAGAGACATTTTGGAGTGAGTTGGATGAAGTTGTGGTGAGTGTACCCAAGGGTGAGAGACTAGTGATTGGAGTGGACTTTAATGGGCATGTTGGTGAAGTGAACAGAGGGGATGAGGAAGTGATGAGTAGGTATGGTGTTAAGGAGAGGAATGCAGAAGGTCAGATGATTGTGGATTTTGCGAAAAGGATGGACATGGCTGTGGTGAATACGTATTTTAAGAAGAGGGAGGAGCATAGGGTGACATACAAGAGTGGAGGAAGATTCACACAGGTGGATTATATCCTATGTAGGAGGGCCAGTCTGAAGAAGATTGGAGACTATAAAGTGGTGGCAGGGGAAAGTGTAGTTAAGCAGCATAGAATGGTGGTCTGTAGGATGACGTTGGTGATCAAGAAGAGAAGGAGGAGTGTGAAAGCAGTGCCAAGGATTAAATGGTGGAAGTTAAAAAAGGGTGATTGTGAAGTGGAGTTTAGGGAAGAGTTAAGACACGCACTGGGAGACAGTGGAGAGTTACCGAATAGCTGGGTAATTACAGCAGAACTAGTAAGGGAGACTGCTAGAAAGGTGCTTGGTGTGACATCGGGACAGAGGAAGGAGGACAAGGAGACCTGGTGGTTGAATGAGGAAGTACAGGAGAGTATACAGAGGAAGAGGCTGGCAAAGAAGAAGTGGGATTGTCAAAGAGATGAAGAAAGTAGACATGAGTATAAGGAGATGAGGTGCATGGCAAAGAGAGAGGTGGCGAAAGCTAAGGATAAGGCGTATGGAGAGTTGTATGAGAGATTGGACACTAAAGAGGGAGAAAAGGACCTGTACTGATTGGCTAGACAGAGGGACAGAGCTGGGAAATATGTGCAGCAAGTAAGGGTGATAAAGGATAGTGAGGGAAAGGTACTCACAAGAGAGGAGAGTGTGTTGAGTAGATGGAAAGAGTATTTTGAGAGGCTGATGAATGAAGGGAATGAGAGAGAGAGAGAAGGTTAGATGATGTGGGGATAGTGAATCAGGAAGTGAAACAGATTAGCAAGGAGGAAGTAAGGACAGCTATGAAGAGGATGAAGAATGGAAAGGCAGTTGGCCCAGATGACATCCCAATGGAAGCATGGAGGTGCTTAGGAGAAATGGCAGTGGAATTTTTAACTAGATTGTTTAATGAAATTTTGGAAAGTCAGAGGATGCCTGTGGAGTGGAGAAAAAGTGTTTTGGTACATATCTTTAAGAATAAGGGTGATGTGCAGAGCTGCAGTAACTACAGAGGGATAAAATTGATCAGTCTCAGCTTGAAGTTATGGGAGAGAGTAGTAGAAGCTAGGTTAAGCAGGGAGGTGATAATTAGTGATCAGCGGTATGGTTTCATGCCAGGAAAGAGCACTACAGATGCGATGTTTGCTCTGAGAGTGTTATTGGAGAAATACAGAGAAGGTCAGAAGGAGTTGCATTGTGTCTTTGTAGACTTGGAGAAAGCGTATGACAGGGTGCCTAGAGAAGAGTTGTGGTATTGTATGAGGAAGTTGGGAGTGGCAGAGAAGTATGTAAGAGTGGTACAGGATATGTACGAGGGTAGTGTGACAGTGGTGAGGACTGCAGTGGGAGTGACAGATCCGTTTAAGGTGGAGGTGGGATTACATCAAGGATCAGCTCTGAGTTCTTTCTTATTTGCAGTGGTGGTGGACAGGTTGACAGATGAGATCAGACAGGAGGCCCCGTGGACTATGATGTTTGCAGATGACATTGTGATCTGTAGTGAGAGTAGGAATCAGGTTGAGGAGACTCTGGAGAGATGGAGATATGCTCTAGATAGCAGAGGAATGAAGGTCAGCAGGGCTAAGACAGAATATATGTGCATAAATGAGAGGGAGGGTAGAGGAATGGTGAGGATGCAGGGAGTAGAGTTGGTAAAGGTGGACAAGTTTAAGTACTCGGGATCAACAGTTCAGACTAATGGTGAATGTGGAAGAGAGGTGAAGAAGAGAGTACAGGCAGGGTGGAATGGGTGGAGAAGAGTGTCAGGAGTGATGTGTGACAGATGGGTACTAGTAAGAGTGAAAGGGAAGGTCTACAAGTCAGTAGTGAGACCAGCTATGTTATATGGGTTGGAGACAGTGGCATTGACAAAAAGGCAGGAGTCAGAGCTGGATGTGGCAGAGTTAAAGATGTTAAGATTTGTACTCAGTGTGACTAGGATGGATAGGATTAGGAATCAGTATATTAGGGGGTCTGCTCATGTTGGACACTTTAGAGACAAAGCAAGAGAGAAGAGATTGCATTGGTTTGGACATGTGCTGAGGAGGGATGATGGGTATATTGGGAAAAAGATGCTAAGGATGGAGCTGCCAGGTAAGAGGAAAAGAGGAAGGCCTAAGATAAGGTTTATGGATATGGTGAGAGAGGACATGCAGGTGGTTGGTGTGACAGAGCAAGATGCAGAGGATAGGAAGAAATGGAAAGAGATGATCTGCTGTGGTGACCCCTAACAGGAAAAGCCGAAAGATGATGAAGATATGCAGTCAGCAATTTTATTGTCATCAACAGTTTTAAGCTTTCTAAGAAATTACGATTATTTAACAAAAGAATAGTGACTGTCAGCTTAAAAAAATATAAACCACTGGAAAATATTAGAAGAAGTGTTAACTTAAGTCATAGTCTGGGATAAGAACCCAGTGTAACAATTTAAAATCCATGTTAAAACACTGACATTTTACTATTAACAAAATAATATATTGTAACAAACTTGTTTGGACTTGAGTGTAGATTTTCAGATTTCGCAGTTTTACTTTTAAAATTAGTAAACACTAGTAAGTGCTTGAAAAGGATGACAAGACCTTACAAGTGTATATACTTAAAGGTATATATGGCTAGACATCTTGTGGCCCATATGACTGTTATAGAAAGAATCAAAATGGCAATTGTAATTACAGGTTGCCCACTTGGGAGTAAAGACAATAATAATTTAAAATATAATTTTAAAGTCACTTCCCATTTAATTACAATTTAATATTTTTATGCACAAAGAATTCTGAGGACTGAATAGTCATTTGAAAAACTTAATTGTATATTGCTCCTAAATTATCTTTTCCTCTTGTTGTCAAGTATTTCATGCTTTTCATTCATCATTAACATTTTCATATTAACTTTGTCAATTCCTAAAATTTATATTTAAGTTGGGTGCTCTAACGTATGCTTATATGATGAATTTCTCTGACATTTGCATCTCATATCATTTAAATGAACTGTAGTCTTTTCCTTCCATTTCCTAGAGGACCACCCACAAAGAGTGCATTGCATGAGCAAATCACCACATATACAAATATAACACACACATACACACACACACACACACACACACACACACACACACACACACACACACACACACACACACACACACACACCAAAAAAAAAAATAGTTGAAATGGAAAAACAGTCCACAAATGGATGGCAAAAATTAAGTGCTTTTGTTCCTTTTATTTGTCACTGGAACTTCTTCAGAACTAATAAACAATAGTAATAACTTATATAAATACTAAATATGTTACCGCCAAAAAGACAAATAAACCAATGAAATAAATAATAGAAACATCCTGCCTAAAAACATCACTTCTTATAAACAGTTTCATCCATAAATATAATGTATTACAACAATCATAAATACACATATTAAGCAATTTAAAAATATAAAACAAATTTAGTATTTTAAATACCTGACCTTTGTTAACTTATATATATATATATATATATATAAATAAATCTATTTATACATATTTGAAATACCATACATACTTTGATATTTAAGTAAACATTTAACATTAATCATTTCATTACACCCTGGAAAGTTGACTGCTCTAAGCAAAATTTGCCAGAATAATTCACGTACCTCCAATACTTTGTCGCAATCAGTCATAAAACTAAATTAATTAACCTTTTCAAGCATG
Organism: Protopterus annectens; assembly: GCF_019279795.1. Classification (NCBI taxonomy): domain Eukaryota; kingdom Metazoa; phylum Chordata; order Ceratodontiformes; family Protopteridae; genus Protopterus; species Protopterus annectens. The sequence continues at coordinate 760,177,305 of NC_056748.1, read as the reverse complement.
TAAAAATGGCATTTTCTAAAGCATGTACAATTCAAGCTATGTTTCACTAAGAAATTCTTTAAGTCAGCCTTTTTAATTGCATTATTATGTTCACAAATTCTTATTCTTATTTTCCTATAGCCTTTTCCTACATAAAACTGGAAACAAGTGCTACACAGTGCCAAATAAACAATATTTTCACTCTGACAATTAAATCTTTTGGTAGAACTGATAACTTTGTTTCCTATATGTTTAACAGTAATGCTGTTACTATTACTAATGAAACAGCACTGCCTACAGTGGCCACATGAATATGTACCAGTAGCTCCTGTTAAGGTGAAATATGCACCCTAAAAAACTTATGATTTTCTAATAAACATTTCAAGTTAGCTGTTCTCTTAAAAACTAATTTTGGTCTGTCTCCAATAATTCTAATTAAATCACTATTTCCTTCCAAAATCATCCAGTATTCTGAAATAATTTTCCTAATTTTAATACCTTCTATACTAATAGGTAAAGGAAAGGCACAAGTATGATCATAACTGACATTTAACATGGGTACATTACTTGTATTCTTTTCGTTACTTATATTTTTCTTTAAAATAAGTCCCTGAATTAAAATTGGTGGATAATGTGACCACCTTTTTTGACAGATTTCATCCCTAATCAAAAGTAATTAATTCCTGGGATAACCTCTATCACAAAATAAAGTCACTAAAAAGTCAACTTCTTGAAAGAATGTGTCATCTATACTGGTAATCCTACTCAATCAGATTAATTGTCCCCTAAAAATATTTAATTTCATTTTCTTTGGATGGAAACTACTGCAATGTTAATAATTCTTTGTAAAAGTTTTCTTTCTATTCACTATACTGTAAAACTTCTTGTTTTCAAGCTCCACCATAATGATTAAATCTAAAAAAGAAACTTCAGTACCAACCATATCCAAAGTAAACTTTAACCAGTCCATTGAACAATTAACATCAATAATAAATAGTTCTATCTCTTCCTTACTACCTTCCCATATAAAGAACAAATCATCAATGAATCTTCTATAAAATTTTACATACATATGTTTACATCTATACACTTATCACAAAGAAATCATTCTCATTGCTTATAGTTATAAAAATGGATGATACACAGAGTAAAGAATGAATAATATGATGACACAGTGCAAAAATATGACATATTGTCTGAAAAAGGTGAAGATTATATAAAGAAGAGATGGGTGATTTATGAAATTAATTTAAGGAAAATGAAAGCATTTCTTACACGACAGCAGCTTTGTAAAGGTAAAAAAGGAATAAGTCAATCTACTGTTGACAAAAATGTTAACAAGCATGAAAATATAATAAGCCAACTGATAAGCTGCCATGGAGAGGGACTGAGGGATACAGAGGGAATTACAAAAGTTCTAGAATGACATGTTATTGAACTGTATCAAGAAGAGGATGTAGTACTGGAAAGAGATTAGTCGGCAGAAAGGTTACAAAAGGAAAAAGTACAGAGACTGAATGAAAAAAATATTTAGAAGAAATGGTTACAGTATAAGGTTTAGGTAATGAAACTTCAACTCCTGGACAAGGTGGTCTCCATTATAATTACATTAAGATTGTGAATGTAATCAGAATGAAATGCTTTTGCAAGTGCAGAACAACTGGCTGCATAAAAGTGTAGTAGAAAATAAAATCTGTGAAATATTGATACTTGTTACGCAGAAAAAGTGAAAAACAGAGATTTTGGGAAATTGGAGATCCAAGGCTCCAAGCAATACAGAAGGTAAAATATTAATTAAAGTACAAAAAGAAATATGAACAAAGATGATTAATATTAATGAAACCACTTATTAAATAAAAGCAGAGAAGTAAGAAAGTTGCTTATAATTTAAAGGAAATTATGGCCAGTATCATGAGGGGAAAAAAGATGGACAATTGGAAACTTGTGATATTTCAAAGGCTTATGATAATGTTGTCAGAAAGAGGTTTCAAAAGTTATGAAATGTTACAGAAAATGGTATAAGTTAAAAACTTTGTTTAAGAAAATGTATACAAATTCAGAAGAATAGGCATTGTTAATGTTTGGTTGGGTAGAATAATTAAAAATTGAAGAGATTTGAGAAAAGATTGCCCTAGTTTAATTTTCTTTTTGTTAATGAATTTTACAATAGACAAAAGTAAAGAAAGAATAGGAGATCGGAGATAAAAGGATATAAATTACCCTTTGTTAGTTTATGATATGTAAAGAGATAATCGTGAGATACAACATACATCTGTATGCATAATTTTGTGTATATGTGACAATGTATTACATGTGAAAGCTAAAATGTTTTTGTTACGGGAGTGTAATGCAAAACTACTAATGATATGTTTGTATGTGTGGATAGTAAAGTAATTACTTATCACTGGTATTACATCAAACAAGTCAGTATAATCATGCAAAAGAAAAAAACGTAGCTGGGGAATAGGGATAGTGGGATTTAGAATGTGAGATGAATGATTCCTGTATTGACAACACATTGGAGGGTGTCTGCTATACTGGAGGGTATCTGATATAGTGGGTTGACTGACTACCATTTAATATAGCAATGAGGTGTGATTTTTAAACTGAATTATTATCATCTATACTTATATGTTCATTCTTCTTCCTCTTGTTAATTCTCCAGGTCCAACTCTACTTTGTAATATTTCTATATATTTTGATTCACTTGTTTTTTCAAATCAACAAAATTTATCTGTTGATTTTCACTATTTTTTCAACCAGAAAGGACTATAGAACCACTTGTGCTACATCTAGCCCATTCATCTGTAATAGGAGCAGCAATCACCTGGACACTGTTGCACCTCAGTCACATCTCTTCCCAGTCCTTTTATGCCTACATGCTGCATCCCTCTTCTGTTTCCATTTTTTTAAAATTCCTCCCTACTGTATCACTTTTCATCTCTGTGATGCCCATAATTCCCACCATTTACATCATCATTTTGATCATTATTTTTTTATTTTTTTAGATTTTAATTAAACAAATTGATCATGACAATAATTGTATTTAAAATTTTGTGATCATAAAAAAGAATATGAACAAAACAAACAAGAATAACTATTTACAAGAGTATCTACTAACAATGAAGAATTAAAAAAAAATCCTATATATTACAATTGATATGAGTATAGCTATTTTTGTTTATCAATTTATCAGTTCCTTGAAATTTGTCCATGTATTATAGTAGGAGGTACTTCTAGTAGATCTTGATTTAATGGTGATCATTTACAGATGTCATACTTCAGTTGCAATATTTATGAATTGTTTTATAAGAAGGTGAAGCTTCATTATTCCAATTCTTGGTCATAGCTTTCCTTGCAATTGATAAAAAGGGTCATAAAAGATGGTGTTCCATTCTTTTAACACAAACAGAAATAGGGGTATTAAAAATAATTAATGGCTTAGATTAATCAAAATTGTCCCCAAATAAAGCATGCAAAAAAGATTAATGTTATTCCAATAAGGTGTAAGTACAACACAAATAACATGTGTTGTCAATCTGCTTTAAGCTCCTGTTTACATCTCTAACAAACTTGCTTCATTTTAAATATTAATTCAATTTTATGAGGTGTGAAGAAAGATCTATGCAAGAATTTCCAAGTAAAAAGTTTCTATCTAAGAGAAGAAGTCTGTCTAGAAGATATTAAAATGATTTTTTATCCTCTTCATCTGGAGGCCTGTTATTAACATGAGTAAAATAGTTCAAATAATTGTCATTGCAGCTTTTGTTTCTTTCCTCACTATTCTATATAATTTGGATAAGAGACCCTCTCCTAGTATGTTTTGTTGTATTAATAATATTAAAAAAGTCAATTATTTTTGGGATAAGATCTCTATTTTCAGGGGTGCTTGTTAATACTCCAAGGACCATAACTAATCTTCACACTAATAGGCCTGTAGGTGCTAATGTGGAGGTATATTTATTTCTATCTGATGTTGTAACATCTCAGAGTTTGTTTCCTACTGTGAAGAATAGCAATATTGAAACTGTACCTCTCAACATGTTTGCTTAACAACTCTGGGCAAAGCCAAAAATAATAGAGGGAAATGTCTAAATCAGGGGCATATTTTAAATATTACTATAATTCACTGATAAAGTTAATAGAAGAAATGGTTTTGCATTTTCCAAACAATAATAAGTTTTGAAATGCTAATATCAGGTGTTATAGATTAATTGCAGTCCTCACTAGATCAGACATTCTCCCACTCCAGCAAACCACTTTAAATTCTCTCTCTTCTTTAACTGATACCCTTCTATGCCCCTCCCCTCCCCTCCACTTCTCTTACCATTTTTCTCTTTTGTCATCCTACCTCAGCTCTTTTTGAGCTGGAAAGAAATCCATCCTTGAATACACTAGTGCTAATACCTATCCCCCCTCCCCATAACCAAATATATTTTGGCTTGACTCCTCCATCCCCATGCTTATCAGAATGTGGAGGCATCCTTTTTCCCCTTGTCCTGTTTTGTTTCTCCTCAGTTTATCATTATTTATTTATTTGATGACCAAGTAGGTAGGCATGTGCAAAGTGCATTCCTCCTTTGTAGACACCATTGTGTTTATCCCAAGCTACTTTATTACTTCCTTCCTTATTCTTATTGTTTTAATATAACTATGCTGTTCTTTCGTTTTCATTTCTATCCTTGTAGTATTATTTGAATAGGATTATCATGACAATAAAAAACAAAATGTTAGAAATCTCATTGTTCAATTATCATTATATTGTCATGATGTTGTTGCTATTGTTAGTCATTTAGTCAAGTCTAATGATTAGTTTGGAATCCCCAATGTAATATTTAACTTATTAGTTAGGCCAGCATGTAGAATCTGCTTACAGGTATATTATGCTTTTTTTTGCACCAGTTTATTCAATTATCAGTACCTTGATGTAGTATGCTGTCTAGAGACTTAGTGCACCTTCCCCCCTCATGTTTACTCCCTTTGTAAAGGGATATTTGGTTTAGGCCTCTCCCTACTTATATAGTCATTGGTGGTATGCATGTTTTTGGATTTCCTAGTTTCCATGTTTTCAAGTTTTTCATTGTGCTATTCTGCCATCGTGTTTTAATCTTTAGAAGCCAAATGTTGTTTGATGTTTACTGGAACCTTCATATTATGTGTCTAAATATTTTGAGTTTTGATTTTAATATTAGCCATTCTGGTGAACAGTCTGAGTTTATATCCTTATTTGGTGACTAACCTGAACTTTTTGAAGTCTACACAATTTTCAAAAATGTTCTCCAACAGCACAGTTGAAAAGTATCAATTTTCTAATGTACAGCCTTACTGGCACATGCCTACCTACTTGGTCATCAAATAAATAAATAAATAAATAAATAGTTGTTCACCTCTCACATATGTTATTACTAAGAAAGACAATGCAATATCTTGGTTCTTTATATCTTATATAGATTTACCATATATTTTCTCCAATAAGGCAAGCATTTTTGTTTTAATTTTATGGCAGTCACAATTTGTAGAGATGTTTGAGTACCAGAAAATAAAATTTGTTATTGCTTCTACTTTTTGCTCATCTATTGGCAAAAAAAAAAAAAAACGATCAGCAAACCAGCTTTGGCAGTTTGTATGTTCACCTTTAACAACAAGATCTTCAGCTCTTCATTCCTTTATTTCATTTTACAGAGATGCATCATCTGCATATCTGATGTTGCTAATATTTTTGTCAGCAGTTCTGAATTCAGCATCTCATCCATCTTACCTGGTATTTCAAATAAAACTGAATAAACATAAAAAAGCAACCGATGCAAGAAAACCACAAACTCTATTTATTAAGCGCTTTTCGTCCAGCACAGTGGCTGGACTTCTTCAGATAAACAAATCAACTTCATAGACACTCTTAAATGTTTCAACAATCCAGTCATGTGACCAATGTCTCAATTAAACCTCTTAACAATGTTTAATTAACACATCACTTGATAAAAGTTCTACCATAGTTAAAAATACAGAGTTAAAAGCCCTGACTAAAGAGCAATATAATACATTCTCCCCCTGAATAAAAAATGAATGAGACTAAACAACTACTACCTCAGATACCATATTTGGTTATAACCCAGGGTCAGAGTACATGATGGCTTAAAAAATGTATTAATAATATTTGGGACATGTTCAAAAGAATGCCTAGTAAATTAGATATTTTTAAGAGACCCCTCAGATATAGTTACAAGAGGAACTACAATTTAAAAGAAATTTTAGAAAAGAAAAAAAGTAGAACACAAGGGAGGGACAAGTCCTAGGCTTGGGACATTCAAATGTGGGAGATGTTCCCAGTGTTCTTTCATAGCAGGATTAAAAGATTTAAATATACACAGCATTCCCTATATACTTAAAAGTAAGACATACTCCAATTGTTATAGAAGAGGGGTGGTGTATCTTGCCTATTGCACAACTTGTTGGGCATATTACATAGGGAAAATTGAATGCAATTTAAGACAGCGTATATATGAATACATGTATGACATAACAAGAAAGAATGAAAATAATGCCCTATATAAGCACATTCAAACATGTGACAAAGAAGATTTCAAATTTTGGATGTTAGAAGAGGTGAAACATAGTGAGAGGGGGAAATTGGGAAACTAAATTGGAATATCGAGAGATGATTTGGCAATTGAGATTGGATGCATGTAATAACCCAGGTTTGAATTACCACATCTCTATAACCCCAGGCCTCAAATTATTAGCTACTAATCCCAAAAGATAAGATAAAATAAATTAATAAAACATATAATCTTCTTCTTCTTCTCTTTTTGCTGTTCCCATTTGGGGTCACCACAGCAGATCATCTGTTTCCATTTCTTCCTGTACTCTGCATATTGCTCTGTCACACCAACCACCTGCATGTCCTCTCTCACCACGTCCATAAACCTTATCTTAGGCCTTTCTCTTTTCCTCTTACCTGGCAGCTCCATCCTTAGCATCCTTTATCCAATATACCCATCATCCCTCCTCAGCACATGTCCAAACCAATTCAATCTTGCCTCTCTGACTTTGTCTCCAAAGCGTCCAACCTGAGCTGACCCTCTAATATACTGATTCCTAATCCTGTCCATACTTGTCACACCCAGTGCAAATCTTAACATCTTTAACTCTGCCACTTCCAGCTCTGACTCCTGCCTTTTTGTCAATGCCACTGTCTCCAACCCATACAACATAGCTGGTCTCACTACCCTCTTGTAGACCTTCCCTATCACTCTTACTGGTACCCGTCTGTCACAAATCACACCTAACACACCTTCACCCATTCCACCATGCCTGTATTCTCTTCCTCACCTCTCTTCCATACTCACCATTACTCTGAACTGCTGAACGCAAGTACTTAAACTCATCCACCTTCGCCAACTCTACTCCCTACATCCTCACCATTCCTCTATCCTCCCTCTCATTCACACACACATATTCTGTCTTAGTCCTGCTGACCTTCATTCCTCTCCTCTCTAGAGTATATCTCCACCTCTCCAGCATCTCCTCAACCTGGTCCCTACTCTCACTACAGATCACAATGTCATCTGCTCACATCATAGTCCATGGGGCCTTCTGTCTGATCTCATCTGTCAACCTGTCCATCACCAATGCAAATAAGAAAGGGCTCAGAGCTGATCCTTGATGTAATCCCACCTCCACCTTAAATGAATCTGTCACTCCCACTGCAGACTTCACCACTGTCACACTACCCTCGTACATATCCTGTACCACTCTTACATACTTCGCTGCCACTCTTGACTTTCTCATACAGTACCACAACTCCTCTCTAGGCACCCTATCATATGCTTTCTCCAAGTCCACAAAGACACAATGCAACTCCTTCTGACCTTCTCTAAATTTCTCCATCAAGACTCTCAGAGCAAACATTGCATCTGTAGTGCTCTTTCCCAGCATGAAACCATACTGCTGATCGCTAATCATCACCTCCCTTCTTAACCTAGCTTCCACTACTCTTTCCCATAACTTCAAGCTGTGACTGATCAGTTTTATCCCTCTATAGTTATTGCAACTCTGTACATCACCCTTATTCTTAAAAATAGGTACCAAAACACTTTTTCTCCACTCCTCAGGCATCCTCTGATTTTCCAAGATTTCATTAAACAATCTGGTTAGAAACTCCACTGCCATTTCTCCTAAGCACCTCCATGCTTCCACTGGTATGTCATCTGGACCAACAGCCTTTCCATTCTTCATCCTCTTCATAGCTGTCTGTACTTCCTCCTTGCTAATCTATTTCACTTCCTGATTCACTATCTCCACATCATCCAACCTTCTCTCTCTCTCTCATTCTCTTCATTCATCAGCCCCTCAAAGTACTCTTTCCATCTGTTCAACACACTCTTCTCGCTTGTGAGTATGTTTCCTTCACTATCCTTTATCACCCTTACCTGCTGCACATCTTTCCCAGATCGGTCTCTCTGTCTAGCCAATCAGTACAGGTCCTTTTCTCCCTCTTTAGTGTCCAACCTTCCATACAACTCTCCATATGTCTTATCCTTATATTTCACCAGCTCTCTCTTTGCCATGCTCCTCATCTCCTTATATTCCTGTCTACTTTCTTCATCTCTCTGACAATCCCACTTCTTCTTCACCAGCCTCTTCCTCTGTATACTCTCCTGTACTTCCTGATTCCACCACTAGGTCTCCTTGTCCTCCTTCCTCTGTCTAGATGTCACACCAAGCACCTTCCTAGCTGTTTCTCTTACCATCTCTGCTGTAGTTACCCAGCTATTTGGTAACTCTTCACTGACCCCCAGTGCCTGTTTTAACTCTTCCCTGAACTCCACCTCACAATCACCCTTTTCAACTTCCACCATTTGATCCTTGGCACTGCTCTCACACTTGTCCTCCTCTTTTTGATCACCAACATCATCCTACAGACCACCATTCTATGCTGCCTAACTACACTTTCCCCTGTCACCACTTTACAGTCTCCAATCTCCTTCAGTCTGGCCCACCTGCATAGGATATAATCCACTTGTGTGAATCTTCCTCCACTTTTGTACATCACCCTATGATCCTCCCTCTTCTTAAAATACGTATTCACCACAGCCATGTCCATCCTTTTCACAAAATCCACTACCATCTGACCTTCTGCATTCCTCTCCTTAACGCCATACATTCCCATCACTTCCTCATCCCCTCTGTTTCCTTCACCAACATGCCCATTGAAATCCACTCCAATCACCAGTCTCTCACCCTTGGGTACACTCACAACCACTTCATCCAACTCACTCCAAAATTTTTCTTTCTCATCCATCGCACACCCAACGTACGGAGCATATGCACTAACAACATTCATCATTACACCATCAATTTCCAGCTTCATAAACATCACTCTATCCAACACTCTTTTCACCTCTAAAACACTCTTGGCATACTGTTCCTTCAGAATAACCCTTACCCCATTTCTCCTCCCATTCACACCATGATAGAACAATTTGAACCCGCTTCCTATACACCTGGCCTTACTCCCCTGCCATCTGGTCTCTTGCACACACAATATATCAATTTTCCTTCTCTCTATCATATCAGCTAGCTCTCTCCCTATACCAGTCATACTGCCAACATTCAAAGTTCCTACCCTCACTACTACATTCCTAACCTTCCTCCTCTCATTCTGCTTTTGGGCATGCCTTCCCCCTCTTCTTCTCCTTTGGCCAACAGTAGCCCAATTTCTGCCAGCACCCTGTTGGCTAACAGTACTGGTGGCGGTCATTGTTAACCCGGGCCTCGACCGACCCAGTATGGAAATCTGTATTGTTGTCCACATATGTTATTTGGCAGAGGTTTTACACCGGATGCCCTTCCTGACGTAACCCACCCCATTTATCCATGCTTCGGACTGGCACGAAGAAATGCACTGGCTTGTCCATACCCAGTGGCTGGGTTAAATAAAACAATATAGTACAAAACAAATAATATACAAAAAGGGAATTCCTGTTATAGAACAAAATGGGGAGAAATATACGCAATACACACAATTTTACATGTCTGAAGTATTTGTATATGGTTGTAGTACTTTATAGGCAAGTTGTTATATGCTTGTGCTACTATGTTTGTTTTTATATGCTTGTGCTGCTATGTTTAATATTATTTTTACATACTTATTTTTATAAGCTTGTGCTGCTATGCTTATTTTTATATGATTATGCTTATTTTTATATGGTTGTGCTGCTATGCTTATTTTCACATGGTTTTACATATAATACAAATTATTTATTTTTATAAGTTTTTATGACTAGAACTCTCCTTACCATCCATTCAGGCATACATGTTATATATTCATACTCTTTACATTTTATTAGTATTTTTAATACATCTATTGTTACATAGTTAGTTATATATTTATATACCTATATATTCATATATTCATGCTTTTAACATTTTTTAAATACGTACACAAATACACTAGGCACTTTGAGTCTCAAGGAGGTTCTTATGATGGACTGTATTATTATATATTCATTAGATTAGTGGAGGGAAGTTAAGAGTTAATCCCGAGAACCAATGACCTGATATCCAATCAGGAATGATTTGTAACTATTTAAATGGAGAATACAAGTAGGAATTTGATTCTGATGAAGTCTCCGAATGGGAGATGAAAACACTAAATCAATCAGTTTGTGTTTTATTCTGTCTTTCTATATATTAAATTTGGCTTTTACATCTGTGGACTGCCTGCATTTATTGCACAGAGTACGTCTTGGATTTCTGTGACTGGTTGGATTGATCTGTCAAGTTACAGGAGGGACAGCCTTTATTGGGGCCAGCGTTGAAGTGACTAGTGTTTTGTTTGGTTTGTGATGCTACGTTCTGGTTATTGACCTTTAAGATTTGACATTCTGAGTGATGATCACCTACTTGGTGACAAACAGTAGGACTCTTCCATCTGCTGTTATTAGTCCAGGTAAACATATATGCTAACCTGTATGTAGATATAGAACCATAAATCACAGACCATTTATATATATCCTGTTTGGCTTTTGCCAGATAATCAAATTGAATTCCAATGTCAGTGTAATCGTCTTCATCAGACCCATTTATTTTTTATAAGGACAATATCATTTTTTATCCTCTTCTACTTTGTTTTCCTTATTTGTACTCCCAAACTGCATTTTATACTGTGAATGGTATCACTATTTTCCAGCTATTCAATTCTGCTCCACGTAAAAGTTTCTTGCATATTATTTGCTTCATCTAATCCATCACTTATTGGAAACTGCATATGAATCAGCAGTTATCAGTATTCCTGCATATAAAATTTAAACTCATGTGCCAGGCGTTTTTAGATTATTCAAGTGTCAAGATTTGCTAGTTTACAAGCTACAGTTTTAAAGGCATTGAGAACCACATGTGTGTTACTGTCTTAAAAGGTTCAGAATATAAAATGTTCTCTTTGTTCAAAATATATGAGCATGTCAGACTTAACTATTCCACCAAATGCAGTTTGTGTACAAGTATACCTACATGTATGCAATGTATCCTGAGGTGCAATAACCACAGACCAACTGGTTATATACAGCATGCAAATCAATTTAATATTTATCTCTCAACACTTCCTCTGTAATATCTCTCAGCCCTCCTCTTATCACTTTATACTGCTCATTCCCCTCTTCCCTCAGTCTCGCTTTCTCTATGCCCTTACACATATCAGTCATTTTCCATACTGCCCTTCTTTATCATGCCTACACTAACAGACTCCACACCACCTACATTCATTCTCATTCATATCAATATTTCCCCACACATATAGCCTGAAATATCCTTACATCTCAAAATTGCCTATAAACCTACAGATTAAACAGAATTTATTATTCTACATTTCAGCTTCACTTCTACTTTTCTTAAATAATACCTAGCTACTTCCTATCTTAACTACATCAGCCTCTCTCCTTCAAAAGTTTTTATTTTTTATATATCTAAAACATGTTTCCCCTACAGTTCCTCACACTAGGACCTCTTCTCCTACTTACGCACTTAACATCCTACCAACATTTATTATTTTTACAATTCCAACAAAACTCTTATATTGCATCCTCTAAGCAAAATATTTCTCAACATCCTCTCCCACTCCTGCCCTGTCTATATCAACACTCATATATTCTACTCCTTAAGTATAACAATCCAAAACAACAGCCATTTACTCACAAATGGGGTAATTAAACATAAAATCAAGCAAAAATGCCTCTACCCATACTAACATACTTCCATAACTATAACCATAAAACTTAGCAGTGGCATTTACCTAGACCCAGGCCCAACTAAGCATGTCCTGCTTCACTGATACCACCTCACACATGTTCCCACCCTGGGTATCAAAGATACCATACCAATTTATGAAGTAATCCAAAAACCATGCCGAGAAAATATAATCCGACTCCAAAAAAAAGTTAAAAAGCTGCCAATTTATTCTAACAATAACATTCATCCCATAGATACTTCATCAGATAAATGAACCAACTTAAATCAATACATACATACACATATATATATATATATATATATATATATATATATATATATATATATGTAAAACTACAGTTAATTGATTGTGAGGTAATTGTTCTGAAAGTATTCACAATTAATGTCACAAAACAAATCACTTCTAAGATAATAAATACACAGAATTTTCTCTCTTCCCACCATCTTCATATGAAATGGTCACAAATGAATGAAATAAATAAAAACATTTTATACGGCAGGTGCCCTCTCATTTAAAATTGGTTTAAATGAAGCTGGTTCATTTAAGCTCCCTGTCTTATTTCATTTAAGTTGGTTCATTTATCTGATGAAGTCTCTATTTATGGGATGAAAGTGGTCATTATTGTTAGATGTGTTATATTAATAAATTGGCAGCCTTTTAACCCTTCTTTGGAGTTTAATTGTACTTTCTCAGCTTGGTTTTTGGATTATTCTGTGCAACACTGTTTTAATATCAACTTATGAAGTATTGAAAGCAAACTCCCTGAAGTGCATGCATGGATAGCAAAACACTCTCCAGACATAGTAACTCAAAACCAAGGAGCAACAATTGCACAAAGAAAACCACAGTATAATCCAGTACCATGCGACCCAGACCACCAGAAAACAGAAACCTGATTACACCTGGAAACATAAAATGAAGAAATTGCCCTGCTAGGCTATAGCAGTATCACATTAGTCAAAACCAAGAAAAAAAGCTGGCGTTAACACCTTTTTCTATAAAAACAGACTAGATATCTCCCATTGCCTCCACATTCTGACAACTTTCTCTAACTCAAAAATCCTACTAACCACACTAAAACTAAACACTGACAAGACAATTGCAATCATGGGTGTATACATACCTCAAGGTAACAATACTAAAACACTGAAAGATATTCTCTGCTGAGTCTCCTTGTGAAAACATAATACTGGATGATGTTAATATAGATTGGGTAATGATATAATCTGAAAATCCAACCAATTATATACATCTGTACAAGTTCACCCAATGTAGAACCACACCAACTGGATATCACAAAGTCATAGCCAGATAATCAATCCTCAACTGATCCTAACATGCTCTCCAAAGAAAACATCATTCCATGCATCTCTGTCATTCACCCTAACTGATCACTTACCAGTCTACACCATAAGGTACCAAAGCAACAAATGCAAAACACATTATTACAACGCAGTAGAAAAACTTTCTATTTTTCATGAAGACACATTTATTAATATACTACAACTCTTTAACTGAGGATACTAAAGATTCTCCTCATAAATTATGCTGAATCTGAGTTCAGTAAAATCTTCCTAAACACACTATTCCCCATGAGAATAACACAAGTCAAAGCTAACCCTGACCAATGACTATCCTAAGCATCTAAATAACTCATGAAACAAAGAGATAAACCTTGAAAGGTCTGGACATAAGATAAAACAGCTCCTACTTTGCCAGCATATAGACAACAAAGAAACATAACAAAATTACTTATCACCAAAAATAAGATAATCCTATTACTCAACCAGTCAAAACATACATACTAATAATACAAAACTAATAAATCCACAAAAATGAGTGTAGAGGAGGCTGACCACTTCTTAAAACCACCAAGCACGCTTTTTATTTAATAAACAATAAAATATATAAGCGCTTTCAGGGTATCTGATGAAGTCTCTGTAATTTTGGAATATTGAGACGAAAGTGCTTATATATTTTATTGTTTATTAAATAAAAAACGTGCTTGGTGGTTTTAAGACGTGGTCTGCCTCCTCTATACTCATTTTTGTGGATTTATTCGCTGAATTGGTTTTGAATTCTTTAATAATCCAAAACTGTTTTGGGCCTCTATCAATAAACTGTTAAATCCAGGACAAGCTACTCAGCCAACAGCAAACACACAGAGACAAAATGATACCATATACAACCCATTCAGTAACCACTTTATATAGACTGTAGCATCATTAACCAACCAAATGGCTAATCAAGCTCTTGATATCCCTATACAATCCAATAATGTGCTATTTCATTTCTCCCCCCCCCCCAATTCCCACAGATAGCACCAAAAAGTGCCTCAAAAAATGAAAGCCTACTACAACTGCCTTTAACAATCTACCTGGTGAACATCCTAAAATAGCATCTAAGGCTATTGCATATCAATTTCCAAATCTGATAAATCAATTTATATCTGAAAATAAAGTCCTCTTGATATGGAAAAAAAAATAATTAATTGCTCCACTGCACAAGAGTAGAATCAATACAGATGTTTCAAACTGTAGGCCAATTGCCATTTTATCTCCAGTATCAAAAAATATTATAAAAATGTATTCATACTCAACTTCTCAAATACCTAACAGATAACCAACTTCTGTTTTCAGCCCAACACAGCTAGCATATTTGTCCCAGTACAACTATTGCTTTGCTGAGTTTTGTTAATACTATGAACACCCATAGAAATGCTGGAAGCCAAATCTCCACCACCTTCATACACTTATCAAAAACTTTTGATACTGCCTTCCACCAGAAACTGTTAAATAAACTCTCATCCTTAGATTCAACAACTCTTCAATGCAATGGTTTCATAGCTACCTCTCAAACAAAGCACAAGCAGTGAAATAGAAAAATGATCTCACCACCTACTTGCCTGTAACTATTGGTGTTCCACAAGGATCTATACTAGGCCCCATATTTTTAAACATATTCATCAATGACCTCTACACTGCTACAAAATATGCTTTCCTAGTTCAGTATACTGATGTCTCAACCCTAATCTTCTCTGCCACTACTGTCCCTGAACTCCAAGAATTTATACAATAATCCTTAACAACTGAAACAAGGCTAAATAATTCACAGCCACTACTGAACTCCCCAAAAAACTAAATTACTGCTCTTTACCTCAAAACACATCTCTGCAAAACAACTGTATTCTCTATTGTCTCTGCAACAGCACCATGGTACAAGTAAACCACACAAAATCACACAGTGCAATCATAGATGATCAGTTGAAATTCAAACACCACATATCACGTGCAGTTACAAAAACTCAGCATAAACTAGATACGTTATACAAAGTAAAAACCTACCTTACTGAGAAAGTGAGAAGAAATATAGCCTCTTCTTTCTTACTGCCACCGTTTCTCAATGCTGTCCCAATCTTCACTAACATTCAAGTCTCTCAACTGTCCAAACTTAAGCAATGTTACATTAAAATAGCCAAATTTGCAATAAACTATAACAGCAGAACACACCACTGCCTAGCACACTGAGGATTAAACTGGTTGGAACTACCACATTATGTAGCTCTCTCTCTCTCAGCTAATTACAATGCACATGAGAAAATTGGCTAGCCCTCAACAACTTCATACAGCACTACTCACCCAAGAGAAGTTTAAGCTCTAGAGAAAAATCATTAATCACTTTAACCACATCATCTAATGCTGCAGGTGACTCCCTGTATTCAAATAATATTTCTAAACACCGGAACCACATCTCACTACCATTGTAATCCATTCTGAATGCGAACTCACTTAAAAGACAGCTAATACCTGTCAAATCAATCCATCTCTATGTACCATAATTCATGTAGCTTTGATATGATAGCAACAGCACCAGCTATTTCTTTTGTCATATTATCATCAATTGCATGTTCAGATGATGAATTTCTTTCCCAAATAAAAGTACACTGATACCTTACCTTTCAACTATCCGGATTTTCACAGAATGTCCAGACTTCTGCCTCATATGTTTGGTCCATTTCTCAAAATATGTGTTTTGTAGGCAAATCATTGAGGATTTAAGTGACTAAATAATGACATAAATCTGCTTTTCAGACTGCATGCCTTTCAAAAATGCATGATAATGAAAAACCTGTTATTCTATCAAAGTTTATAAGAGCAATATTTAAAAATTCCCAGGGATTCATTAATGCCTACACTAAGTGTACAACATTCTGAGTTAATAGACAACACAAGTATAATTCACACCTTCTTTCTACTAATTTTCGTTATCCTACTAATTTTCTTGCAGCTTTAAATATCGAGGGGGATTCATATAGGTTACCACAACATGATGACTACTTGTACACTTAGTGTAATCTTTCTGAGTGACTAGAAAGCACAAAAAGTGAGGTGGGGGATATTTCTGAGTAAAGATCACTTATACTTTGTGTAGGTGTTAATGAATCTAGCCTATTGTCCCTATTTTTGGGTCTTTGTCCCCCATCATGTTTGGCTTTGTCCAAAATTCTTGCATTAAGTGGTTGGGAGGTATGACTAACACTGACATTCATTTAAATCTCTTAAACATTTACATTTTATACTTTCAGTAAACCCTGTCTCACAATATTCTGTAGCTATCAGTATACTATCATATCTAACAAAATGGACAGGAAAGCCGTAGCAGTTAAAATAGGTTTGGTGTTCTTAACTTCATCTACTGCTTCATTTTCTTCTGTTTCAGAATATTTACATATTACATACATTTCTAAATGTATCAGCTCTTCAGAGAAGATGCAGATGCAGTCAAATTTTATTTAGCACTTTCATTCTGTTTTAATAATCCACATAAGAATTTCATCAGAATCTAAGAAACAACTCAAACATACTGTTTAAAAATGCAGCCAAAACAGTCATATGGTATGCAAACAAACAGTCAATGCCGGTCCTTAGGTAATAATAGGTTAAAAGAGTGCCTCAACCAAAAAATTTTGTATCAGATTTAAGACAGACTAGATACTACTTAAAACTTTTGTGCTGACAAGAAACATTTAATATTAACATGATCACTGAGTCCAGGATATCTGTCAGTTCTTAGCCTGATCTGCCAGCAAGATTCTCGGCACTGAGGCCGTACCTTATAATTTCCTGAAAAGTCCTTCAAACTGACAGCTTCTAGTACACTAAAAGTGAATTTCTTAAAACAAAAACAAATGAATGAATGTTTTGCTAATGCATTGTTTTGATCTTTATTTTTTCTCATTAGATTATGCTCGTAAATTCTGCAGGCAAATTTTCTGAACGTTTTTTTCTACATATAAGCATGGGCATGTTTTAGATTGGGCAGTATAAGTCACTCTAAATGAATTACAGTCAAATCTTCCAAGGCATCTAAAGGGTAATTCAAGGACTTGGATGTAAGTGCAGGAGGTATTACTTATGAACCTGCATTGCTTGCATCTCCCACATTTGATGGTGCCTGGGGTGAAACATCCAGTGTTTGCGGGACATGAACCTCTTTCCAAAAGGACTTAATGTTGTGTGATCTTTTATATGTGCACACAGGACATTCTCCTAAAGTTTTTGCCAAGTCACTATTACCTAGAATTATCTTCCAATTGTCTTCCAGAATTTCTTTTATTACATTCATGTCAACAGTGATTGGTAAATGGAATGCTCTTCTAAAGGCAGAGTCTGAATTTTGCTTTGGAGTGGGTGTGTAAACTTCTGTCAAAAGTTGTTCCGTTGCAACTTTGTGTAAAATGGGCTTGGGTCTGTCTAATTTAAGCAGTGAAACTTCATGCTGGATTTTTGACAGCCAATCAGGGTTGCACCCTCATGCTAAGAAGAACGATCTCAGAGTTTCAGACTGCTTTAGAAAGAAGGTATCATTGCTTGGGAGTCTGCTCAGTCTGATAAATTGTCCCTTAACAATTCCCTTCTTCGTATGGAATGGATGCATACTCTTCTTATGCATATACTGGCTAATAAAAGTTTATTTTCTATGTATTTTGCACTCCATGGTGCACTTAGCTATTTCCAACTTCAAGTTGATATCCAGATAGTCGATCTTGTTCCCATA
This sequence comes from Protopterus annectens, assembly GCF_019279795.1. Lineage (NCBI taxonomy): Eukaryota > Metazoa > Chordata > Ceratodontiformes > Protopteridae > Protopterus > Protopterus annectens. The sequence goes on along the minus strand of NC_056748.1, from coordinate 760,159,022 downwards.
CCCACTCATGGTGAATTTCAAACAAGCTGTGCTGTTGTTGAGGTTGGAGTAAAAAGTTTTGAATTCTTAGTATTCACTTTTCTATAAGAAGACCAAGTCATCTATGCATCTTCTATAGAAGATGACCTTGGAGAACAAAGGGTGGGATTTCAAATTTTTGTGTTTCCACCAACCCATGACAAGATTAGCAAAGACAGGGGCTACCCTTGCTCTCATGGCAACCTCTGTCTTCTACTGAGCATGAAGTATGAAGAGCATTAAACAGTATATTTGAGCTGTTTGTTAGATTTTGATGAAGGTCTTGTGTGGCTCATTGAAAAAGAACGAAAGCGCTAAATAGAATTTAACAGTATCTGCATCTTCTCTCAAGAGCTGGTACTTCTAGAATTGTTCTTTTGGTTATGTGTTCTTTATTCTATGCCATTTTGGGATATTACGTACATATAGTCATCCCTACTTTCACAACTAAGCTGCTACAGTTGTAATAGCAATAGTAATAGCAATTGCAATATTAATATTAATAATAGTAGTAACATTAATAGTAATATTGATAGCAACGGCAATAGTAATAGTAGTATAATAGTGCTTTAAGTAACATTTTGAGAATTCAGAGCCATCAAGGAACTCTACTCACATGTAAATACACCACAAATTGTTTTGCTTCTGCCATTGGGATACATTTTAAAAACACGTTCACTTTCCAAGGTAACCAAAATGCTAAACACTGAGCCAAGGGTATAAGGTGTTACATAGAAACAGACTGCAGTTGTTCTAGAACTTAAAATGTTTTTTTTGTTTGTTTTTTTTTTGCAGTACTGCATTACATTACTTTTCATGTGCTTAATTGCAGAAGGTGACAAACATATCCTGTTTGCTCTTTTAAGTGTCATTTTACCTTTTCTGCATCCCATACTTCCTCTTTCCCTTACATGCCCTTATAAATGCCTCTGTGGATTCTCTGTCAACCACCAATTTTGGCAGACCATTATATGGGGTCTACAACCTTCTCTGTAAAAAAGTACATTTGGACAGCCAGGGAGTAACTGGTGTCTACAATCTGTTACCTCTAGCCCCCTCCTTTCCCTTCTATCCTTTCTGTTCAGAATAATCCCATTCACATCTGCCTGACATGCTGTTGCACACCAGTATTTTGTCTTCCCTGTCTCTTTGCCTCAGGTGTGACGAAATTCAACTCCTTCATTATATGGTCATATTCTTCTCCTCCATCCACTAGATCTTTCTGGTTCTTACCTCAGAGTCCTTCCATAAGCCTATCTTTTTCTTATATGACCTCCAGACTGCATGTGGTACTGGAGGCATGGTCTGGCAAAGACCATGAAGAATGGAAGCATCACCTCTTTGCTTTGTAATCTCTTAAGTGAATATACAGCAAAGCATTCTGTTTCCTGCTGCTACTGCCTTCTCTCTCTCCCAGTGGTCCAACCCAGCTGTGATCAAGAGCTCTATTATCATCAGTTTCACTCTTCCCACCTGATTCTTAATCATCCGTTTCACTCTTCCCAACTGATTCTTAAGACTTGGAGGCTTCATAACTAAGCATTTGGACTACATTTTGCATCCAGAGAAGTATATTTAAGCTACATTTATAGTTGCACTTAAATGCTATTTAAATTAGTTTTGTGTGTTGTTTGCTCTTTATCTGAAGTTAAAGCTATTAATTTAAGGCATTTTTATAGTCTGTATTACTTTTTGGTTTCTGTGCTGGTCTAGGCGTTTTCCTGAATTTGCTGTGACTAGTTGTACTAGAGATGTGGTAGTTAACCCAGCCTTCCCTTGGTGTTTTACATTACATAAGCCATTTGCCATTTCACTCCTGGAGTTGCTGGAAACTTGGAAGCTTGATTAGAAAGCATTTGGACTACATTTTGCATGCAGAGAAGTACATTTAAATTATATTTATAACTGCACGTAGCTTACCATTTAAATCAGTATTGTGTTTTGTTTGCTCTTTATCTGAAATTACAGTTGGTAATTTAAGGCATTTTTATATTCTGCATTGCTTTTTAGTTTCTGTGCAGGGCCTATGAATTTTTCTGAATTTGTTCCTTTCCTATCCTCCCTATTGCTGTTGTGCTTTTTATACTTGGAGGCTTTTGAGCTGCCTGTCCCTAACTGTACATCTGGCTTTGGAATCGCCTCCCAGTCTCATCTTCTGTATACCTGGCCCTAGTATATTTTCATTTATGGCTAGCTAAAGGGTGTTTTTACATTAAGATGACTGGGACTACAATTCTAGTGCGTGCAGAAAGGTAGCCTGATCTGTCCTAGTTGGAAAACACACAGGAAGGCTTAAAGATGGAATTACTTGTAGCTAGTTATTTGATTTGTTTTCAATATCTTTTGACTTTTGGGTAACTGAAGTGTGTTTTACATTAAGAAGGATGGGACTACAATTCTAGTGGGAGTAGAAAGATAGCCTGATGAGTCTAAGTTGAAAACACACAAGGAGGCTTAAAGTGAGATTGTTTCATCAGCCAGAGGGCTTTTTAGGGATTTAATTGGATGTTAATCTGCACTTGAGAGCTACCTTTGCTGTTCTCTTACATTAAGAAGTTCCAGGATTATTCATCTTGTGGCAGAAGATGTTTACCTGGTCTGTCTGAGTTGGGAGGCATTCCAGGGAGCTCAAAGTGTAGTGTAGTTTTTTATTGGCTAGACGGCATAGGAGTTAGTTTTCAACTTTTTTCTGTCATCTATAAATTAGGTGAATTTTTGCAGAGCTGTTCATTGCTCAGTGATGGTTAGCAGTACCCTGTTTAGTAGCAAACCTATAAAGCTAGTACTTAGGACTTTGAGGTGCAACACAGAAAGGTTTTGTGTGGAGTTAAGCTTAGGACAGCTAGTTAGAGTGTCAAATAGCACTAAGATCACAGCACTGACATCTAGCCTTCACCCTAGACACCACTTGTGACCCCTGTAAAACCAAGACCCTAAACTATAATAGCCCAACCCTAATGCAGGTCCGGACAACATGGATTTGCATTGTCCTAATGTCTCTGTGGCCTGCTTGGTAGATATGGGCATCTTTAGGTAATGTACTGATTGTTGCATATACTTAGACAACCTTTTAATCCTTAAAGCAGTATGCAAGAGATGTACATATATAACTTCCTTGGAGGCAAAAATCTCACTTACAAACCAGGTTGTGAAGAAAACACACACAGACACAGACACACACACACACACACACACACACACACACACACACACACACACACACACACACACACACACACTACATACTTCACACATAATTCTCACCATGGACATAGACCTTTTTATGCTGAGGCACTTAAACAAAACATCTCCAAATCCCAAAGACCTCCTAAGCCATCAAACTGCAATACCTACACTCAGCAAGCACTACAACACACACCAAAAGCAACACCTAATATCACACATAAGCGTACACCAAATGATCTCCCAAGATTAAAACTCATAAGGCAAGCAGACACTTTACCTAGTACTCTTGTCATAGGGGATTGTATTCTATGACACACAGATACTCCCCTCACCGGGCTTATCCAGGAGAAGATAACGGTTAGATGCCCATCTAGAGCAAGGATCCATAATATCACATATGCACTCAAGTCACTGCACCACAGGTACCAATATGATTCTATAATATCCCATGTTGTTGTAAATGACCTGAGACATACTTCACTGGACTATATGAAAACAGACATACATTATGAATCTCTATGAATATGTGTCACAGACAGGTACGTGCCCTGCACTGAGCATCATTCTACCTTCACCATGGCTGATGTCACAGCATGAACAGAACTTGTTTGATTATAATAACTGACTTAGTTTTTGGTGTCACTCCAAGGGAATCTAATATCTATCAACATGGGAGGACATGGTTAACAGACCACTTTGCTTTGCCAAGGATAGTCTACACCTGTTCCCCCAGGGCTTTCAGATATTGGATAAAACTTCATCCATCCCCTTAGAGACTTCTTTAGGCAATATCAAAATGATAAAACTACCAACGTAGAAAAAAAAGTCAAAGCAACCTTAAGGTATTACTGCTCAAAAGTAGGAGCTTAAACAAGAAACTCTACACCCTACAAGCTCTTCTTACTCTGGAGAATGTAGATAACTGTGCTGTTATCAAAATTTGTTTTGAAGCCACAGAAAATACTCCAGTAGTGGAAGGATACAATGATTTCCACTCATTTAGATTAATAACAGCATAGACAGTGGCTAAAGGAGTCAGTGCCTTGATCTATATTAGCAGCAAGCACAACACTAGCTTGGTTAAACAGTGATGCCCTGAACTTCATTCACTTCCAAGTCTCAATAGACAAGGTTCCCTACCATATCCTAGCCAGCTACAGGTCACCCTCTGTGACTCACAAAGCTCATAACTCTTACCTAGACCTACTAGAGGCGCTCACCATTCAAAGAAATACCCTATTCATGGGAGGCTTTAACTATCCCTCTATAGACGGGAAAATGTACACTGCCTGTAACTCACAGGCACAATATTTCCTGTACTTCAGCAACAAAAACACCCTGGACCAGATAATGTACTCTCCAACCAGAGGATCAAACATATTGGACCAAGTACTCACCAACATGAGAGAGTGTTGCAATCCCTCCTTTCCCATGTTATGTCCTCATTGGTGAAGTCAGACCACAAAGCTGTCTCCCTTGAAATAAAATCCAACATGGAAAATGCTACTACACCTGTAAGAGTTAGGAACTATTCTAAAGCAAACTAAATCCTATTTAGCAATAGTTTGTCAAAATTCATGGCTTTCCCAAACCCTGAGTACGTACAGTAGATATCTATGCAGAGTTATTTACAGAAACCCTGTACAAACATATAAATGGCTGCATTGAGGCTGCCATACCTACTAGAAGTAAGCCCAGTTCTAAAAACTGAAACAAACTACACTGGAGGGATTGTTACTGTGATGTCCCCACTCTGAGCCAGTAGTCAAGGAGACTGAATCCTCACCACTGATACTGGGGAGGGACATTCACTTGGAATACAAATGGATACACTCAGTATTTCCAGATGCAGCCCTCTCTGCATCAAGCACAATTTCCCTTAAGAGCACACAGGGCACACAGACAGCCTGGGGTCTGGGTGTCTCTGTCTCCCTCCAGGTCCCCAATAAGATTTCCCACTGGTACAGCTGTGGGGTAGGTCCTCAGCCGAGTGTCCAAGCCAAGTCCTCCAGCACCATGTCTGCAAAACCAGTGCTTTGTGTCCCTGCTTCAAGTAGCTGACGCACACACTCTTTGAGATTTAATTTTCACACACAAAGACAAACATTTAAAAGGATGGCACAGATTACCTGCTCTACCAACTATGCCCAGACTACAAGGTAGATTCACTGCTACCAGTCAGTTAGTATAAGGCTCTTAAAAGGGTATCCAATTACACTGAGTGAAGTTAATATCAATACAAATAGTAATGCTGACCAAACAGCAATGCTTTCAGGCGTGGCCAGAGTTACCACCAAATAAATATGTGCAAATACTCTCAAAACTTAAATATTTTCTAAAAAGGACCAGCCACAATGAAAAGTTTAAATATATTTAATACTAAATAATAAAAATTAATGAAATTACTAAATATTTATTTACAGTAAATGCCAGAGTCTTAGTCACAGGAAATTTTAAAAATAACACTGACGGAAAGTTTCACACAGTTATAGAAAAACAGTATTTAGCTAATCCCAATATCTATTCCTGACCGACTAAAAGAATTACTGTTCCTACTTATTAAATAGAGCAAGGCAAGATGATTTGGGTGAGTGGTTCTTGTTGTCAGATCCAAGACAGAATACAGAATTCTCCAGAGACTTCAGTCTCCTCTAATATTAAAAGATTATTTCTGTACAGAATTACATCACATATATCTGGTCATCTGACTCTATTTCCCGCACTATCCCCAACCACTAGAAGCTACCACAGTTTAGGACCTATGTGCTACAATACACACAAATGGAGCATTGCTCAGAAGTGGTGCAGCTCCTGAAGTCATAAAACCATAAAACCATTCCACTCTTCCTACAGGAGATATAATCTATTCTCTAGTACAGACACTGCATCTCTGTCTCCCTTCAAAACTGTGAGATAACATATTTTTGTCTTAAAGCATAAAGTAATTTAATTTCAAGAATATTTTTCCAAAGTCAGGTGGATTATCCTCTTCTCTCTCAGTATATGCTGTTACAATATATACATTTAATTCAGTTACAATAATACATGTACAGTGGATATAAAAAGTGCACACACCCCTGTTAAAATGCCAGGTTTTTGTGATATAAAAAATGAGACCACAATAAATCATTTCAAAACTTTTCCCACCTTTAATGTGACCTATAGCCTGTACAATTCATCTGAAACCAAATAAATCTGTTAGGGGAAAAATATTAAAAAACATACAATAAGCTGGTTGCATAAGTGTGCACACCCTTAAGCTAATACTTTCTTTGATGCACCTTTTGGTTGGGTAATATTATTATTTTAATAAGTACTAACCTATCCTCAAAAGTAAAAAAAATTCATTCCATTTTTTAAAAGAAGTAACATTTCATTTTCTTTCAAAATTATTATGAATACTCTTACTCACATCTTGATAGATTTTTATTCCTTAATATTTTAGCTCTTTTCCTTCCCAAGGGTCTATATTACAATGTCAAACTCACAGGTGTCCAAACGTTGTAACATTGAACCCAAATGTTTGAAATATGAAAATAGCAAAGCCATGGCACACCGATTTTTTTCCCAGGGGAAAAAAAAAATCAGTGGGCTGTTTTCGGGGTTTTGCTATTTCCTCCACTGTAGTGTGATCTTGGAGTTGGTATATTTTAAGTAGGGGGGGTGTGGGGGACAAAGCCCCCACATTAGTTTAAGTTTAAAGTGTATTTGCTTTTTGTACTGGAAGAGCGATTTTTTCCCAGTGCTTTTGTAATTCTTGGATTTCGAACATCATGGTTCAATATTACAACATTCGAACTCCTGCGAGTTCGATGATGTAATATAGACCCCCTTCCCAATTATATTTATATTTACATTTATCTTTGAAACTACTGTCTACTAATTGATTTAACACTAAACTTTTAGTTTTATTATTAAATTTCACCAGTGATACTTCTTGAAATGTTTTTCAATTTTTCACCTATTTCTTCAATTGAATATCTTAAATCTCCTATAGTTACTAAAATATCATCTGCAAAAAGTTGCATTTTAGATTGACAATCCTTGTTAATTGAGAATCAATCCTTTTTTCATTGCTTCTTATACTATTAGCTAAGGGTTTGATAACTAATGCAAATAGTAGGGGGAACAAGGGACACCCTTACTTTGTACCTTTGTTTAAAGTGAATCACTGAGAAATGCAAGATCAAATTTTAACATATGCTTTGCAGTCTGTATATAGGTTTTTAAATATTCCAATAAATTGTTCTGGAAATGCAAACTGTTCTAAAGTTTTAAACAAGTAGTTCAAATCTACAGAATCAAAAGCTCTCTCAATAGCTAAGCTAATTAGGGTAAATTCCTTGTTTATTTCTTTTGCTGAAGCTAGGATAGTTACTACCCTTTTTATATTATCATACATTAATCTACTGACTATAAATCCTGTTTGATCTCTATTAATTTATCTTCTATATCACTGAATATTGTAGCAAAGATGGAAGTAAATATTTTACAGTCTACAAAAAATAATTAAATAGTTCTATATGAGGAAACTAACTTATTATCATTTCCTTGTTTATGTATTAGTCAGATTACAGAAAATGTCCATGAAGGAGGAATTATTTTTTCACTATGTCAAACAGTCAATTCTAAAATATTTAATGGAAGTAGACTATGTAATTCCATACTTAAACCATCTAACCCTGGAGCTTTACCATTTCCCTTTTTTAAAGCTTCTTTAACCTATTAGGGTAAAAGGCTTATTCAGCAGAGATATTTGTTGATTATTAAGTTTATTAGTCAAATTTTCTTTAAATACTTGTCAATGTTGTAGTAATCAGGATGTATATTTTTAGTGTTATTAAGATCTTCATGGAATTTAAAAAAAAATATTAAACATTTCTTCTATGTTTGAAGTAAGTTTATTAGTGTGAGTATTTTGGATAATATTGATTTGAAGGAAAACTCACCACCACATTCAATTATAGCTAAATGTATGTCTAGCTTAGAAAAAGATCAAATATTAAAAACAAGATGGTCTGGCCTACCTATTAAAACAGGTGAAAATGCAGTCAGATTTGACAATGATTATTCCTGTAAACTAATGAGTGAAAGAAAATACTGCTTACCACTAATCAAGGAACTGAAAAAGGACAGTATTAGAGCCACTTTGATGTTTCCTGAAATATTAAATTATTTTTTTCTGAAGGAACTAAAATATTTGACACACTAAAGGAGGCATCCACTTTTGACAACAAAAGTACAATCCTTAATAATACTGAAGAAATGAATTAGAACAGTGTATTCCCTCAAGAGACAGACTGAGCTGAATTCCTGAAAAACTACTACTAAATTTTGAAAAGCTTAACATCAAGTGACTTTCATTCTCTCATTGCACAACTTTTATTTTCTGAAACAATAGATTTACCCTTTAAGTAATAGGTTTGTATTGGACAATAAGCTTAAAAAGATATGTAAGCATGTATTTATATTTTAACCTTTATAAACATAACACCTGAAAATGAAACTGAAGCAGTTCTTTTCCATTCAGTCATGGCTTGATAATATTCAGATTATCAGCACAACATATAAATTCCTTATTTTTAGGCATTTATTTTGTGAAAGAAAACACTAATACCAGTGTAGGCACAACATTTTTCTTTACTTTGCTTTATTCTTTAGGTACTAGATTCATTTGGAATATTATTAATAAAGACTTCTATAAAATACAAGAATCAAGGATACCTATTAATACAGAAGAATATGATTGGGTTGCTGATTTTAAATTACTTATTATGTGTTCCAAACAAGGATGTCAAGAAATCACCTAAAGAACCCAAAATTGCAAGTTACAATTAATAATCCAATCATACTTCTTTGTGTTGCATGGCAATTTGTCTGCTCCATGTACTACTAGCAACATAAAAAAAGGAAGTGATGTATCAGATTTGAAAGCTGTTAATATAGATGGGAACTGCTTTACATCTTAACTTAGTCCCTGTGTAAGGGAAGCAGCTGTTTCCTAAATACCTTTTACTGATTGTAATGTAGACAGCAGACAGAAATGGAGTTGAAATTAATTGTTGGTACTATTTATGCTCAGATATGAGAAAAATAATACCTTGTTTCAGTGCTATTACAGTGCCATACATAATGTTAACAGCTTATGGCAGTCTTAAGGTTGGGTCTTGCACTATAGTAGCGCTGAATAAGGATGCCATTTAACTGATATTTGAGCTTACTAATGGTGCTCCACTGCAAAACAACTGAAATTTACTTAAAAAGGAGACAGAATATTAACAATAGTTTAGAATGTAATGGTAACAGACAGAATTCTTTAAAGAGTTTTTCCACATGGAATGCATCCTATGTGCACTTATATTGAAATAAATAATGTGTTTCTATCTGCTAGTCATAAGCATTGCATTTTAATGGTTATGATATATGCAGTTCTGTAATGTTGCTTATGTGGTGATATACACTATATTTTCTGTGTACAAAAATACTAGAAAGCTACATTTATATTTGTGAGTACAATCATGCATTAAGACAATGTACAATTAATGTACTTTAGATACATGATAATTCATGGCAATAAGTGGCATCAGCTTTATTTACAGGCCGGTTAACATTATTTTCTCTGAACGTTTAGTTCTCTGCTTTGCTTTCTGACTGGTTTGTATTCTGTGTGGAGTCTGCATGTTCTTCTTGTATCTGTGTGGATTTTCACTAGGTGTACATTTTTCCTCTAATATTCCTATAGACATGGGGTAGATTTCCTGTCAACATTTAAATTGTTCTTACCTGTGCTGTGCTTATAATAAAACATGTGCATTCATGTGTTTTGTGATGGTGCAGTCTCCTGTCTAGGACTGGCTATCTAGCCTGCAATCATCTATTGCCAGCAGAGGCTCTGACTCCTCAGTCCCTAAACTCCCAACCAACGCTGACCAGGATAAGTTGGGTACTGAAGAATGAATGAATACCTGTATGTGGTATGAATTATTAGTACATGCAGTAGGGGAGATTATTTATCCTATCAACTAGATCTACAAAAACATATTTGACAGATATTTTTGCAGTCATCTCTTCCACCTTTTTTAAATCAATGTATCATTATGAAACCATTGCAGAAGACTTGATTTATTTCATTAATTTCTAATAGCTTACTTTTGTCAAGTGCAGTGAAATGTAATAGAGTTAATCTGCTTCCACTCTTTCTATATTTTACTAATATTTATTTATTGCTGCATAATGTCTCTAGGCCACATTTCTTATTTGTTTATAACTGCATATTACTTGGAGCAAAGCATAATGAGAAATGCATGCACCACCTCATTAAATAATTCAGTCTCTCTCACCTTTAAAAAGTATTAAATGGTAACATAGGGTCTTTTAAATAAATCTGGTTTCACTGTATCTGCAAACTATTTATTCAACCAGAAGAAATTTACTATCCTTGTCATATGTGGGTAACCTGTGGGTTGACCAAGACTGACCTCACGAGTGTCATCTGCCTGAAGTTCACCCTGCATAGGATCGAAGTTCCTCCATACAAAATCACTGTAATCAAGTTGAATTTTCTGTGGTGCCCTTTTTAGGGTACTTTCCCCCTTTTTCATGTTGGTATAACCATGGAGTTGGTATAAATAAGTTAGGAGATGTGGAGGGGGCTTTTTTGGGGAATGCAGTATGAAGATTCTGATCCTCGCTTACCTGAAATTCTTCTACTCATAGTGGAAGTATCATATGCTCTCCGAAAAATGAAGCCTTTTATTAGTATCAACATTATAAGTGGAATCTTGTCTTACCTATCTTCATGCAAGTCACTGTATCACAGAGATTCCTCACCAGCCTGCCCTTCCAACATTTCTACCTTTATTTAATGAATACGTGCCACTACCAACCTTCACCACTGCATTTCAGTAATTTCTATGTACACAACTTGCTTCTTGTCACTAAAACATTTATGAAATGACACTAAATTCTTACAGATAGCCATTCTCTGTTTCATAGCTATATAGACTAGACTTGCCATCTGTTGTTTGCAAATGGTACATGGTTATGTAAATATGTGACACATAAAACATCTCACTTAATGCAATACTGAATACCCAGAGGTCCTACACAACTGTAAGGATTGTACAAAATTAAATACAGACTGAATTCTTGTTTCCCATACGATAAGCAGTCAAATGGTCTGCAGCAGATGATATAGGGGCTGTGAAATTACTTATCACATCCTCTTTGGATCTTTCAGAAACATTCAACTTGGAGATTTCCTCTGTATATAACCACCCAGTGTCACTCACAGAAACCAAAATATTTATTTAACATGTCCCTCATGCCTTCTTTCAGATGAGATAGTGGTGATGTTTGGTTTTCCTACATGTGGTCAGCATCTAATTTTTTAATTATTATTATTATTATTATTATTATTATTATTATTATTATTATTATTATTATTACTGGCTCTTCAATCCATTTCCTGATTCTCTAATTTCCTAAAATTGTTTGATATTATCATACCCAAACTCCAAGATCACAATTTGGGCAAACACTTTGTTCATTGTTTTACAATGTTTCTCCTTTTCATGTAGTTAATATATTTCAAGAAGGGGAAATACAAGGTGAAATATCCCTGATGTGGGAGGTACACTGGGTTTGCTCCCTTGCAAAAAAAATGTTTTATTTTGGGAGGTGTTGCTCAGTCATTTGTAGTCAGGTAGTTTTTATTATAAAACCTTATGTAGCATAGGAGATTCTTACTGAGCTCCATCTCTGACAGCCAAAACTATTTCACCAAACATCAAATATTCTTCTCATAAGATTATGGACAACTGCACAATACATTTAGCACTGAATTTAGATTGGATATTAAATGCTTAAACTGCTTTTTATACTTTAGAGGCAGAGACTTAATTTACTATTAAAACTTTAATAAGCCGTGTGCTAATACTTAATTGTGTGGTTACAGACACTTTTTTAAGTTTTATTATACCTTTAAACCCCTCACTGTGGTCGAGTAGGAATATTAAAATGCAGGAAAGTAATACATGAGACAAGAATGCCATTTGAACACTTATTTTGGCCTTCAGGTATAAACTGTTTTGCATTTTAAATACTTTACTAAAATTGAGATGAAGTATTTCAATAAACCAAAATATGAGAAATGAACACTTGATCAGTGTTACTGATAAGTTTGCTCTGGTGCATGTTTTGCTCAAACTGAGCATGGGATAGAAGCACTGTAAATTCTGCTTGTGTATGGCTTCTTCTAAACCTACATTTTGTCACTGCTTCTTGTAAACTGATCCTAAGTCAAGCTTTCAGCAAACTGATTCATGAATAGTGCTACACACAAACCGACCCTAAATTAATTTTGGTCATAAACTGACTTTGAATTCATACTGCTGAGCTTGTAACTTTACTCTAGCATGATGCTATTAATAAACATTTCTGAGCATTATTTAATCATAAAACTGTAGCCAGATTGTTGTTTTTCAAACGTGCCCTGGCTCAGGGTTTCTAGTAATCTTACCGAGTCATGTCTTCATGTGTACCGGTCATGCAAATGTTTGTTGAAAGTCTATATTGGGTTAGTGCTACATGTAACTGATGCTGGATTATTCTTGCTTATAAAATGACTGAGCTATGCTACAAAATAACTTTGGGTCAGTTTTGGTTGCTATCTGACACTGTGACAAAGTTGCTTAGAAACTGGAGCTTGGTTATTGACACTCGAATAAAATTATTAAGTTCCACTACTGCCAGAAAATTCATTTCAGATTGCATCACAAGTGCATGTCCTATAAAATTAAAATCCTCATTGCTACTGAAATACCAAATATTTTATTAGGTCTTCATCTTGTTTTATTATGCACATTGTTTATATGTTGATTTAGTTTTTATACAGACCATGTTTACTATACTTTGTTATGATATACCACATTTACCAATAATGTTTATGTTAATAAATGTTTTCCTACAACTTTGTTTCCTTGCCTTCATAATTTATTCCCACTTTACAGCTTCTGCTTAAAGGTCAGGAAGACTACATTTCTGAATTAATTTACAAATTTACAGAACAAAAACTTAATTCCTATGTAATATTTCAGTCAGGAATCATGAGGCATTACTGCAACAAAGTCATTCCTTTTTGGTGGTCTCAAGGGTGGGCAGGTAAAACATGAGTGCTTTCTTCTCCTTTTTCCTGCCTGTCAGAATATTCTTTGAATAACATTTTCTTCCTTCATAAGAGGCTATCTCCATCAATTGTGATGAACAATTGTACTTCCACCACTCTTATAATTTTCAGTCTTAATCTGTCCATGTGAACTCCTGCTTGCTTACCTGTTTTCTTTTTTGTCTTATTAGTTGCATATGTAACAAGTGCAGACCTGTTTATTGTAGTCTATGCAACTCATGCTATGCAACATGGTTGGTATACATGCAGCATTCGAGAGAGGTTAAACACTACCTATCCGGACAGTGACTGTCTTATTTTGTGTTGACTTGCAGACAATTTTTGATGCAGTTGCTGTTACATCAACTGTTTTCTCTTTCCAGAGTCTGCCTGAGATGTATAACGACCTGCAAATAAAACACAGAAGAGGAATCTGCTACCAATATAACAAGCTGCAGGATAACTCATTCATTATTTTCTTGCTTTATGGTGGCACTATGTATGTATGTATGTATGTATGTATGCATGTATGTATGTATGTATACATGTATGTATGTATGTATGCATGTATGCATGTATGTATGTATGTATGTATGTATGCATGTATGTATGTATGTATGCATGTATGCATGTATATATGTATGTATGCATGTATGTATGTACACATTTATTTATCAATTACATTAGTTAGTTAAAACTGTATATGTGTAGGATCTAAGTATCTTATATAGCAAATTCCATCAAGTCAGAAACACACCAGTTCAACAAAGTATAATGTCATATAGTACTTGTTGGGAACAACAGAACACTCCTGCACTTTTTGGGAAAATAGAACACTCCTGCACCTGCCATATAAAAGGTACACCTTTAAAAGTTGATATTATTTTCAGGGCCTAGGCATATTAATGGAAAATGAACTCTTATTTTATGACTGTTAAGGAAATCAGTCAACCTAACCCAGCTAATTACTACAGGTATTTCTTTCTAATCTAAGGAAGTAAATGTTTCCCACATGTACGCCACTAACCAGGGGTATAACAAAAACAATGCTCCCCATTTGGCATGTGTCTGTCCCAATACATTGTCAAACTAGAAAGACCACAACATTTCCTAACCCAGAAAATCTTAGATACTATCTCCTGAAGATGCATAGACTGACTAAAAGTCCAGCCACTTTACTCTGTCTCTTAAAGGTTCCTGGGCAGTCAATTCTGCTTGGCCTACAATGCTGTATATGATTCAGTTCTTCTTAACCTGTTGCACCTCTGACAAACTGGAAATACTGTCATTACTAACTGTAAACACCTTACTTTACAAAATACACAGAGCTTACTGGTGTAGCAGGGGGAAGGCATGGTCAAATGTGGGTATTGTATGCAATGCCGGTATATGATAAAAGCTAAAGAGATATATATATTCCCAATTATGGGAATTATATTATTCACGATAAATTTTCTTGTAGCAGCAAAGCTGTGGTATACCTTGCCCTCTATTCCCAGTGTCTTAGTTTCCATATAGGAAAGACCATTAACACTTTTAGGAGCAGGGTGTACCAGCACCAGTATGACATTTGTAAACAAGACATCCAAAATGTTCTTTCAATGCATATAATAGAACATGAAGGACATAGCTTTAAATTTATTATCCTAGACCAGATAAAATTGGGGGAAAGGTGTGGTCCATTCAATGGAGCTTAAATGGCAATAAGGACTAATGCAACTGAACAACCTAGCCTTAATAGTGCTATGTCCATCAGCTCTATTTTAAGATTAAAAGTGCACTTTTATATGTGATTCAATGGGGGGGGGACTTAACTGGATAGCAAGAATGTTATATTTATTTTTCTCTAACATGTATGTTCACATGTAGTACATTTCTACCAGTATTTTTAAGTTATAATTTTATATGTTTAGAATAGATGTTGATTCCTTTAAGAGGCTCACAATGTCATTAATCGACTAATTGCTATTCTTATTGTGCATATATAAGGTTATTGGGAGATAGATGAACTTATTCTGATGAAGTTTCGATTGTGGAGATGAAAGCGCTAAATAAATACACTGTGTGGATAATAGGCCCTGCTCTTTTGTCTGTAGAGCTTGCTGGTGTGCTAGCTCTCATAATGGATCACCTACCTATGGAACAAGCTCCCACTACATGTGAAAGTGGCTCACATGCTCTCTGAAAAAACAACCATGATGAGCAGATAGAAATTCTTAAATTTACACCTGCTCTCTGTGCACAGGCCCTTAGGGTTAGATGAAAAAAATGGTAGGATTTGCATTGACTAGGTTCCTAATGGTTTATTGAACCAACTGCTTAGTAACCACCTATTAATTTATAATGTAATAATAGTAGAAGTAGTAGTGATTAGAAATACAAAACAGCACAAACATAAAAATTAGACATTTACCTAATTCTTGACCTAGATATATATGTCATATCACATGACCAATGTGACCTGACTCGGAGAAAATCACTAAATACTAAAGATTCTCCATTTTAGTACCGAGAATGTGAACACTCTGGTACATGTCCATTTATTAAGTGATTTGCTCTTAAATGATTTATTCATCATTACTGAGAGTTGACTCTAGATCCACATGCTTATGTAAGATGTGGCAACCTAGCCTATATATTGATTAGAGAGGACAGGCAACAAGCACAAAGGTGCAGAGATATAAACATGCTTACCAAGAATAATCTGTCTAGCTGTTTTCAGTTTCCAAGCATAGCTGGTCCCATGTGGCTAGCAGTTAAGATGTTGGTGGAAAATAACAAAGCCATTATATGAGTCATAGACATATTATTTATTTTATTTTATTTATTTATCCTTTGTTGACTGTGTTAGTACTACTAGATTAGAAATACCTTTTCAGAGGTGGTATTTATTACACTATGAGAAATTTGGTCAGGATATTAAGGAACTTCCCCTACTGTTTTCATGTACAGGGACACTAATCTTGGCAGCATTTCTTGTCTTCCTGTCCGGGGGCATAGGTGGCTCAGAGAAGCAGAAAGGAAATGTAGAAGGAGGCTAACAGAGAGTCTTGCAGTGTTACAGAGGGAGAATTTGAAATGGAGAAGGAAAATGTAGCCCATGTGAGATCAGAAACAATAGTCAAGAAGGTGAAAGCAGCTAAACCTGTAGATGAAGCAGTAGAGAAAGCGGATGAGCTTTCGCTAAAAGGTTTAGCTCCTGAGGGGGTGTTGGATTCTGAAGAGATTTTTCAAAAGAATCTCTTCAGAGAGGAGCTAACAGAGCAGCAATATATGGTTATAACTCTCCAATTGGGAGGGTTGCAGGATAATGTATTATTTAACTTGGTTAACAAGAGTGAGACGGAAAGTGGTAAGGATGTATCCTGGGGTGACTTAATGGTGAAAATTCAGCAGGAGGTAGAAATGATCATGAAACCTAAATCGTTTGTAGAGATGGTGAAGTTGGGAGCTGAAAAAAAGAAGGAAAACATTGTAGGTGTTAAAAAAAGAAGACTTTTACTGTACATATTAAAAATAAAGAGGGTTCTGGTCTGGACATATATAAAGTATGGGATATAGTAATTTCACCATTGGGTATTGAAGCAAGTGAGGTAAGAGTTTTTATTCATATTAAAAAAAGACTTTTGTGACATTATATTTGAGACTGGTCAAATAATAGAAATTGTTTGGAAGAATATGAAAAGAAGAAAAATAACTTACCATGGAGTTTGTATGTATTCAAAGGATCTTACAGAGAAAAAAAAAACAATGTACATGTGACGATGTGAGGTATTGCCACCTATGCCAGTGAGAATACAGTAGTGCATGTGTAACATATGCCAGCATAGTTAGCTGGAGTTTTGTAAATAATTTTGTGTCATTTGGCTATCACACTGACTTGTACAGATGCTTGTGTTAAAAATGTATCAACAGCGTTATTATAACTAATTAAATGTTTATGTTTAAACAAAGAATTCTGGAGGGAAGAGTAGAAATTTTTGAAATTGTTCTATACCTTTCAGATGCAATTGATCTTAACAAAGCTCTGAGTGTGTATTGTACTAGAGTCAGGTGATCAAATGTGATGTCATTCCATAATCAGTACTAAGAGGATGGAACACTCACAGCAGCCCAGCTGGCGTTAGGCACCCCCTAAACCCACGGTCACAGGGGGCCCTCGATTATCTCCCTGCATACAAGGGCCCCAACATGCACATGTTTCTTCTTCCTCCTTGCTGCCTTCACCATGATTTGCACATCAAATGGTTTTGTTTTTTTTTCTACTTAACTGTAGCTGCCAATGATGTCAGCTAAAAGCTGCACACCATCAGATCTGCTTCATTGAAGCAAGGACCTGATTGGTTGCAGCAGCCAGAGAAGAGACGCCTTGTAAGGAAGACTAAAAGCAGGTTACCACATTTTTATGAAGCGAATGTAATCTTTAAAATATAATGATGCCACCATTAAAAACACTGATATACATGCTGCTGTTGAGAACTTAAATACAAAGTTGTTTGTCAGTAGCAACCTTTGCATTAGAATGGTTCTCTTTAATTTGGAATTATTCAGATGACTTACTTTTGCAGAGACTGGGTATTATTGATTTAGCATCATAGCGCTCAACTGTCCAGATTTTTTACTCATATTTTTTGTCCATGTCTCATAAAAAGTGTAGTTTTCTGGCAGATCGCCGGCAAATCATTGAGGACTGAAGTCAAAAAATAATGGCAGACATTTAATTTTCAGACTTCCTATCCTTAAGAAAATTCATGCTAATGCAAAACCTGTTATTCTGTCAACTTTCTAAGTTTGTAAGAGCAATATTTAAAAAGTGCCCCTCCCTATTTTTGGACCTTTGTCCCCCCATTATTTGTGTCTTTGCCCAGATTTCTTGCTCTAAGTGGTTGAGAGGTATGTTTAGCATGTGTTGTCAGGTGGTTGATAACACACAGAGTGGTGCAGTGGTGCAGTGGTTTGCTTCGTCATGTCACCACACAGCAAGAGGTTCTCTGGTTCGACTCTCGGCTGGGGTGCCTTCTGCATGTCCTCCCTGTGTTTGTATGGGTTTCCTCCCACATCTACAAAGACATGTATTTGGAGCATTTCTCCCCTGGCCTCCACTGAAAATTGGCTTGTTCCAATTCACACTTTCCCAGTAAACGAAACGTCAAATAAAAATCTTATAAGTACTCTTCTGTGAGGAGTCCGCATGTCCACCCTGCATTTGTGTGGGTTTCCTCCGGGTGCTTCGGTTTTCTCCCACATTTACAAAGACATGTTTGGAGCATTTCTCCCTTTTTATCCACTGAAAATTGGCCTGTTCCAAGTCAGACTTTTCTGGCAAACAAAATGTTAAATAAAAATTAAATAAAAATCGTATCAGTACTCTTCTATTTAAAATTATTACACATGGTTGGATTTTATGGTATGGTGCTAATGATCTTTATACACAATCATGTAGTTTATCCAAAGCTACCACTAAAGTACTGCAATTTATTTCTTCATAACAATAATGGGTGTACACAGTCAAAGTGGTTATAGCTGTGGGGGCTCTATGAATGAAATTACCTTATGCGCCTATCTGGCCATTTTTAAACAGTCAATAATCTAGTTTTGCAGGACTTGTGTATGAGAGAGAATTAAGCTGGAATACTCTGGCTACTGTGTTTGTGTGAAACCAAGCAATGGGACACTAGAATGGTTGCTGGGCGTGAGGGATCCCTGGCCCATTACCTTGTCTGAGACTCCATTTGATCATGATCTGACTTTGCTCACAGACCTCAGAGGTGTACAAAAAGAAAGTTATTATAGCTTGTAGGGGCAGTGCACTGTCTAGGAGCAACAAAGTGGAATACATAACTCTAGTCATTATTTTTTCATTTTCCTAACAATCACAAATCAGACATGTGTACAGGTGGCTGCGTTGGTGGAAGGGGTGAGGAGTGAGGAGGTGTGCTGTGTATATGTATGACAGCAGTCAGTTGAAATACATGATTGTGACCTTTTGAACCTTTGCTTTCATCTCAATCCTGTACAGGAGGAATACAAAGGAAGTCTGTCTTTTTTTTTGGGAGGGAGTCAGAGCCAGCTTTTGGTCAACTGCTGCCCTAGGCAAAAGGTTTCCACAGCACCCCCATATCACCCAGTGCCCCCATCTTAGTCTACATACATCATTCAGATTACATTTTTCTTCCCTTTTCTCACATTTTCTCTTCAATCTTTCCGGCATTTATTCAACATGTTTTAAAGAAACCATTTCTTTACACCAAAAAATAAACAAATACTGGAAAAGTGCCCCTGCAAGAGCAGTGTTCTAGGTGGCCACCTAGTTAGCTTATGCTGTTATTTTGTCAGTTTTGAACTAGGCTTACTACCTTTTCAACTGTCCAAAATGGGGCATTTTTTTACAGAAACATAACATTTTTCCAGGATAAACCATACCCACAATCAATGCAAAGGACTAGACTTCATTTTTTTTTGCAAAATTAAAAGCTCATTCTTGTACAGCTTTATTTGTTTATGTTGTTTCTTATAATATTTAGGTGTTTCAGATACAAAACAATTGCTTTATGCAACTATTAAAGGAAACTTATGAAATGTTTTCAGTCCTAAACTCTCAGGATATTCACTATTTTTCAAGTCTCTTTACAGGACATAAATGCACAAATTGTGACTGTCCTGCATAAAGATGGACAGGCGGTATAATTTTAGTTTTGAACATTGAGCCTTATGTTTTCCTTGAAAGAAAATAATAAGACTGAAATTATTTTCTTACTCATGATTTTAGTTCAGGTCATCATTATATTAAAAGGTTGGGAAAATGGTCTAAAGCACACTTCAAAGCATCTATAACCTTATGGCTTCAGGGACCCTGGCTTAATTGTGTTATTTCTTAATGGTTATTGCTGTGCTATCTTGGCCAGCTATGGTGTGTTGAAAGGATGTAAGGACAACTAAGGCTGAACAGCAACACTGTTCCTTTATCATAATTTTAAACTCTATTCAAGCCATCATCAGATGAAAAAGTTGTGTAAAAAGAAAACAAAAAAACAAACTTTAAAATGCACATCAGAGCATATAGAAAAATATGGTTTCCTGAAAATGCGGAACAGTATGGTAAAATGTGAGGAGAAAGCAGAAATAAGTAATGCACATAGTGTAGGGAGCTTAGCGCATGTGTGTGTGTGTGTGTGTGTGTGTGTGTGTGTGTGTGTGTGTGTGTGTGTTGGGGGGTAAAACAGCATTCCAGGCCTATACATAGAGGTGTTGTAAAGTATCTTTGTTGCAATTAAATGCCAGTCACTGTGAAGGTCCATCTATGTGACGGACCCACATGGTGTGGTACACAGTCCTGTCATTACATAGGAGCACTGTAGCTACAACTCAGTCCTTGTGTACTACTCCTAAAAATGCAGCATGAACTAACAAGTTGCTTAGAAGTGGGTGGAAATAACAAGTCGACACTGAGACTTTAAGTGACCAGGAGGGCCCCAACCTGATACTTGCTGGGGGCCTCCAAAATGCTAACACTGGCCCTGCACAGCAGTTTGTTTTGTTTTCTATGGAGCCTGATATAAAAATCTATGACAGTTAACACAGTCAGTTTAGTTAGTTAATTCAGTTCAGTAAAGTTTAGTTTTGAAGCTCATCACCTTGCCTTGTGGAAGTAAGCTTCTCAGCATTTAGACAGTCAGGAAATACAGTCAGATCAGTTATGTGTTTTTCCTGCATCTGTTTGAATCTATCCAGCTGTGTTATTTTTATTTCTCCTGTGATTAAAACTCTGATGTTTTGTACTTAGATATTTAATATTCTCATGTTTTCTATTTTATTATTTATTATTAAATATTTTTATACCTTTCATTGTGGCTGGTCTTGTAGAGAATACTTTTAAAATCTTGAGAGTGTTTGTGCTTATTTTAATGATGCCTTGGCCACTTCAAAAAGCTTGGCTGCTTTGGTTACACTCTACCTTTTATGTTATTATTGATTTTACTCAGTATAATTGGATACACTTGTAACAGCCTGATAGTGGTTGACTGGTGGCAGTGAGGTAACCTCATAGTCTGGGCAGAAGTGGGTACAGCTAGTAAATCTATACCAGCCTTTGCCAGGAGTGTGTGTGTGTGTGTGTGTGTGTGTGTGTGTGTGTGTGTGTGTGTGTGTGTGTGTGTGTGTGTGTGAAAATAAAATACCAAGGTGTGGGTTTGTCAACTTGGAACTGGGACACAGTGCTCCAAAGCGAGTCTTGTTTGGGATCTGGAGAGACTGAGTCCATTGTCCAGTCCCAGGTCTGGAGCAAGTTTCCATGTGTTCTTGGTGGAAACTGTGCTTTATGCAGAGAGCTGCATTTAAAATACTGTGTAAGATCATTCCTTTACTTAGTGACGATCTCTCACTGGTGTCAGTGGTGAAGATTGAGGCTCCTTGATTGCTGGCTCAGGGGTAAAGATAGACCATCCCTGTACAATTTATGACTGAAGTAGATAAAGAGACTTTAAAAGGACAGTTATTGAAACTATGTAAAAATGTATTAGATGTGCCAAAAGTGTATGGCAATAGAGGTTTATAGACTGGGTCATGGAATTGTAACATAATTTTGAAAATTGAAAATGAGTGTGTTGTACATTTACCAAGTGTTATAACTGTTGATGGAAACAGGGACATGGCAAAATATTGGGACCAGCCTAAAACATGTTGCTTGTGTGGTAACAGAGATCATTTAATTGGTAATTGTGAAAAAAGATGTTTGTCATGTGAGAAAAAGGGACATGATGCAAGGGGTTGTGAAGTGAGATGTTACAAATGTAAAAAAAGGTCATTTGTGGGGGGGGGGTAAGAAAAAGGGCAAAAGACAGAGACTGATGTTGTGAAAGTATTAAAAGAGAAAGAGCAAAAGGATGCAGATGGGTGTAAAGACATGGAAGTAATGGGAATACAAATAGAGAATAATGAAGTAGTCATACAAAAAGTGAGTATACAGGAAAAATTTAATATGGGAAAATGGAAGAATCAGGTTTGAGTGACAGTGATGATATTAAATGGAGTACAGTAAAGCAAAGAAGAAATTCAACTGATAAAAGAGTAGATGAGAGGAAAAGGAAAATATAGAAAGATTTAAAAACGAAAAAAGAAGGTAAAGGTTGAAAAGATATTATTTAAGGTTAAGTCATATATATAAGTTGTAGCATTAAATGTGAATAGTTTTATAAATTTGGAGAAAAGAATAAGTATTTTAGAATGGTATAAAAAGCAAAATAGTGATGTTATTATATTAGAAGACATTAGGTTTCTGTCTCAGACAGAAAGATATCAAACTGAAGTGTGGTGGGGAAAAATGCGATATGGAATTTTAGTAAGGAGACTTGTTTGGGAATACTCATATAAATAGATGGCTAAAGTATTAGATATTACACTGATTATGACAGGGAGAGTTACTGTTATTGATATCAGATACATGAACCACGTTATTAGAATTATTGTAAGATATACATATGTAAAAAAATGAGAGAGAAAAGATGTTTAAAAATTCAATACGTGACAGTAAATATGGAGATTATTGTTGCAGGAGACTTTAACTGTAACTTAAGACTACAGAAAAAGAAGGCTTATGATGTTAGATTGGTATGGGACATTATAAAATATGGACAGTCAAAAATTTGGAATTCAGAGACCTGGATGTATAGAAGAGGAGATAAAACAACTGAAATAGACTATTTTTGAGTGTCAGAAAGTTTAGCAGCAATAAAACAAAGAGTGTTATAGACAGGATTTTCAAATCACAGAGGGATTTGGATTATTGTGAAAGGAAATGCTGAGTATACAAGAATATGAAAAGGTTTAAAAAGAATAAACAAAGTGGAGTTGGATGTTAAAGGGAGAGAGGAGTTTATGAGATTATGGAAAGAACATGTAGAGATAACAAAATTTTATAAAGATTGGTCAGAATGGTGGTTACATTTTAAACTGAAATATAAAAAGTGCTATGTGACATGGGATAAAGAAAAAATATTTATAGGAAAATAAAGTATAAGAAGTTGAGTAATGACACAATTGATTATTTAGAGAAGAGTGATGGAAAATCATTTATCAAGGAACAGGAATTATATAAATTGAATAAGAAGAAAATACAGCATTTATTGTATAAACAGAGATATTTTCTGCAAGGAAAAAAAGACAAAATTGCACCATATTTAAATAAAATAATTAAAGAGAATAATAGTGTAATGAAAGAAATGAAAGATTTATCAGGTATAATATATAATATACAGGAAGAGATTACAAATATAGTAAAAGAACATATTAGGACATTGTTTAAAGAGCAGAGGGTAAAGACATTGAAGGAATGGAAGTTAAGTGCATTGTCAAATAAGGACAATAAGGATTTAGAAAAGGAAATAAATTAGATGAATTAAAACAGGTGTTAAAAGTAATGAATTTAGATTCAGCTGCAGGACCAGATGGATTAGAATACAGGATGTATAAAAATTTGACCATTAAGCAAAAAAATAAATAAATAAATAAATAAAAGGTTGGTAAACGTCTTCCATGAATAGTTAAATAAAGGTTTTATGTATAATGAGTTATATAGGAGTATTATTAGATTTATATGTAAAAAAGGTGAGAAATCAGATATAAAGAATTGGAGACACGTTGTGTTAAATGATACAGGTTATAAGATTTTTATGAAAATTATAAAAAAGAATGGAAGAAAAAGTGGGTAAGGTTGTAAATGAAAATGTGTTTGGTATCAAAGGTAAAAGGGCTCAAGATTTATTATTAGTAATTAGAGAGTTAGTGGAAGATATACTATTTAGAAATGTTATGGTGAAATTGATGGTAGCAAATTTAAATAAAGCCATTGATTTGCTTCAGCATGCAATATTATGGAATGTATTTGATGTATTTAACATAAGTAAGAAGATTAAAATGTTTGCATGTCAGCTTATAAGTTTAATATAGTGAAGGTTATGATAAGTGGGTGGTTAAGTGGGGACATACAGTTAGAGAAAGGTATTAGACAGGGTTGTCCAATGAGTGGAATATTATTTGTTCTAGTAATGAATGTAATATCCACATTTGAAAATAGAGAAATGGAAAAAATAAGTTATATTACAAATGAAGGGATAAAAATACCTATGCAGATGATGTTATCATTATTAATAAAGATGAAAGAAGTATGAATGCAGTGATCAAGCAAATGGAAATTATTTGGGTTATTGGGTTCGTATTAAACAAAGACAAAAGTCAAGGTTTAGGATACGAAGAGAGGATTGGTGGAGTTAAATTTATTATTTATGAAAAAAGATTCTTGGAATAAACTTCGGTGCCTTGGGATCTTTGACAGCCTCCTGAGCTACCATCATCTCAAGCAGATGGGGCCACAGTTTATCATCTCATCTGATGGATGACACAATCAGGAGTGCAACCCCCCCCCCCCCGCTGCACTACAATGTCAGTAATTCATCTCCCTAGTGTGGGAATAGAAGCCACAGTCTTCTGCACCAAAAACAAGTGTGCTACAAGTTATGTCACTGACAGATTAAAGGCTGAGACTGTATTTCTTGGGGACCATAATATAGACTGCAACACATTACTCGCCTTTTCACATAACTTAGATAGCCCGTATTGCCTACACCAGATCATTACATTTCCCACTTCTCTGTTTAGATCAAGTGCACTTGAATGCATACAATACTCCACCTATAAGATCAGAGCTTCAGGCTTACCGGCAGTGACCACTGGTGATGGCTATCTAGTCTTTCTAGTATGGGAAAAGTATGCCTTACTATCATGACCAAGTATTCCAAGGTAAGAAAGATAAAGAACTTTAATGCTCTGACTCACTAATTAGCTTTCAGTAGTACCAATAGTGTATATTACACCAAATGTAATCAAGCTGTGGTGGGCATGTAGTGTTTAGTTTTTTTTCTGTTTAGGATTATAATTTTACTATGCACTGGCTATGTTCTAACCCAGACTAACTCCTCAACTACCCAGCTTAATATCCCTTCAACACTTACCCACCACCTCTCTCACTAGTCACTCGCTATACCCTCTATGGTTCCACCTTTCTTTACTCCACCCCTACTCCCGAACCTCTTACCTCCACTATATTATATCTGTCCCCCTTACTCTATCTCCCTTCTTGCACTACCAGGTACTTTGAATATATGTGTTCCTATTCTTGCTAACCCCCTTCCTTTTTTGAACAAGCCCACCATACATCCGACACCTCTACATTAATAACTATGGATTATTCCCCACTGACGTCCCTATACCATATCATCTCTACTTAACTAGCCTCTAGTACTTGATTTGCCTCTTATACACACCTGCTCTAGTATAGTTAATTTATTTTCTTCTTTACTATTTTTACTATTGTATATAAATTTTGCTTTGTGCACAATACTAACTTTTTCTAATTCCCTATTATCTATTATACTCTGTAAACCTTACCTAGAAGTCTTTTAATGTGTATGATATTATCTAGTATACTCTATAAACCAACCTTTACTTTTTAATGTGTATATTATTATCTGTATGATTCGAGTTTTTCTCCCCGGACCTCCGCTGAAAATGGACATGCATCCAGTTGGACTATCCCAGTCAACAAATGTAAAATAAAATAAATAAATAACTAACTAAATAACGGCAGTAGCACCCCTGAAAAGCTTATTTCTTATAAAGGTTAAAAATGAATTTAAATCTCTCATGCTCAGGTTTGTCAAGTTTTGGAAAGTGTATTTCTTCCACACAACAAAATTGCTTGATGATTAGAAACACTGTTTTGACCCTAGTGTTTTCACACAAGACTTCATTATGGGTCCCCAAGAAGGCTTGTGTCAACAATTTATCATGCTGTTTGTAATTTTATATAATTTTGAGGTATGCTGTTTGTTTTCTGTTCACTATTCTAATCTGAAGTGCTATAAAGAACTCAATAATTTTGACAAAAAAAATATGATAAACCTATCTTAAAGTTGGAAAAGGGAATAAAGGTTTCAGATCCTTTTGTTTCCAGAGGAGAAAGTTAATTTTCATTAATCTTTGATTATCACAGTGCCACAATTGCCACTAATTCACATTTTCATTCAGATACTATCTCTATCATTACCACTGCTAGAGCTCCTTGTGGTTTGGAAATTCCAGATGCAAATAGTAATCCATGCTGAAACGAAAAGCTTCTTTCTCCTAGATGAGTATATTATCTGCCTCTGCTGTAGATGACAGTCTGCTCCCACATTCCAATCAGCCTAATGTTGATCAATGGTGCACTGTTGCAGTAACTTAAGCTGTGTGGGACATATCCTGCCCAGGACCAGATATATGGCCAGCATCTGAAGGTTTAGAATATTGTACATTTACCAGTATACCCATTAGAGCTTGAGAATGAGGTTGTTTTACAGCAGATGTACAGGCAACAGAAATCAGAACTTTCTTGCCATTGAAACTACCAGCAAGTCTCACTGTCTCCCTCTCTTACTTGTCATATTTAGTGGTTGGCTATTTTTTGTCAGGTGGGCAAATAAGTATACTATTGGGTACTTTCTTCCATTTTGTATGAAAAAATTGCCTCCTTTCTTCACTGAATTTATGTCTATGAGAAAGGGGAAGTGTTGACAGCAGATACCTTATAAAGATTATCAGATGCCCTGTCTAGTTTGCTTAGGGGATGCACATAATATTCATTCCTGTTCTATCTCTATGTTCTTTATACCTAAAACTCTTATACCTTTATGAGAAATGAACAAGTGATCTATTCACGCATCTATTGTTATAGTAGGTTTACTTACACAGCTGTACTTTCTCAGTGTCTATCCTGGCCTATCTCTCTTTTCATCTTCACACATTTTGTTGAAACTGCATTGATTATATCACAAGAAGCAGCAGTGTGTGTGTTTGTAAGGGTGGCACCAGTATGTAATTTTCTAATCAGCACCCTTTTGCTTCCTAATTGTTTGAGAAATTAGTAGAGAGGGTAGTCTACCAATAACATTTCCCTTTCCTTGTGACTTGCACTGTTCATTGTCTGTGAGCGTGATGCCAGAGACAGTTCTACATTATATACTACTCAGAGCCAAATGATGAGAGACTGCCTTTTACTAGCTTCTTGAACACCTTAAGCCATTCTGCTCTATTAAATACTCTGTATTTCTAAAGGGAATGTTAACATTAGGAACCTAGCTATCCACTTTTAAGTAGTTTGGTAGTCCCATTTGGATCAGTAATGAAACAGTACATTAACTATGGAAGAAAAGGCAACCTAAAATAGTGAAGTACACAAAAAGAAGAATATCATCAATTTTACAGGATGTTGGGTCTCTGTATGCATAGCCCATGTCTCTAAATACACTACCTCTAAGGTCTCAATAACTCAGAGAGAAAGGAGGTCATTTGAAAAAAAAAAGAAGAAACTCACCTTTTGCTTTCCTCTAAGATACATGATCTCAGCAATATCAGTCTGCAGGATCTACAACAAAACAATCAAGTTTACAGCATGAAGTGGCAACTGAAGAACACATGACATCGTAAATGATGACAGAATGGCATGAAGTGGCAACTGAAGAACACATGACATCGTAAATGATGACAGAATGGCATGAAGTGGCAACTGAAGAACACATGACATCGTAAATGATGACAGAATGTACGTTGACCAGCTGTGGTGTTCACATTAACTTCATTCTCATAAACAAATGGTTAAGTGAAAATATACTTCATATTCTTATTTGCAATGGTGATGGACAGGTTGACAGACGAGATCAGACAGGAGTCCTTGTGGACTATGATGTTTGCAGATGACATTGTGATCTGTAGTGAGAGTAGGGAACAGGTGGAGGAGACCCTGGAGAGATGGATATATGCTCTAGAGAGAAAAGGAATGAAGGTCAGCAGGACTAAGACAGAATATATATGTGTGTAAATGAGAGGGAGGATAGAGGAATGGTGAGGATGCAAGGAGTAGAGGTGGCAAAGGTGGATGAGTTTAAATACTTGGGGTCAATAGTTCAGAGTAACGATGAGTGTGGAAGAGAGGTGAAGAAGAGAGTACAGGCAGGATGGAGTGGGTGGAGAAGAGTGTCAGGAGTGATTTGTGACAGACGAGTACCTGTAAGAGTGAAAGGGAAGGTCTACAAGAGGGTAGTGAGACCAGCTATGTTATATGTGTTGGAGACAGTGGCATTGACAAAAAGGCAGTAGTTTGAGTTGGATGTGGCAGAATTAAAGATGTTAGGATTTGCACTGGGTGTGACAAGGGTGGACAGGATTAGGAATAAGTATATTAGAGGGTCAGCCCAGGTTGGAAGCTTTGGAGACAAAGCCAGAGAGGCACGATTACGTTGGTTTGGACATGTGCTGAGGAGGGATGCTGAGTATATTGGGAAAAAGATGCTAAGGATGAAGCTACCAGGTAACAGGAAAAGCGGAAGGCCTAAGATAAGGTTTATGGATGTGGTAAGAGAGGACATGCAGGTGGTTGGTGTGACAGAGCAAGATGCAGAGGACAGGAAGAAATGGAAATAGGTGATCTGCTGTGGCGACCCCTAACGGGAACAGCCAAAAGAAGATGATGATACTTCATATGAACAATTCTAAAAGCATAGCGGGGTCATAGAAGAATCTATCCTTGACATCTTATTATCTTCCACTTTTGTCCATGACATGTAACCTCTCTGATGATTTACATCATGTTTAATACACAGAGATTTCAGTCCTTCACTACTCTACTGACTATAAAATGGCAGACAATTAGCCTTAAAAAATGCTGACATCCGGCTAGATGATTCAGGAGTCCTTTTGGATGTAGCCAAAGCAGAAAATGTGTTGTTCTTTGCCTGAAGAGTCTTATGTAAAGGAAACTAAATAGTTAATATTAAATATACAATGAATCTGCTAACAACTGTTAATATCCTAGCATGTTTTATAGTTCTAAGTTAGCCCATGTGTACTGTACAATACACAGTACGCACGTGTAATATATTCTGTCAGTAAAAATATAACTAACTTGTTTACAGCTTTGTCAACTTATCATTGACTCTAAACTTATGAAATATCAGTGCATTTATCTTCCAAACTATTACCTAGTGATGTATTTTCACCCGTCTGTTAAAATTTCTCCTTGGCAAACTTGAGTCTGTTTATCATAAGGCCGCCATTTTTTCTTTTAAAAAAGTTCATCAGGAAAGTGGTCTGAAATTAATGCCTGCACAAATTAAAGATATTACACCCAACATTCATATACCTGTTGCTTTGTATTGTACAGTGCCCTTCATTTTCCACTATTTTAAATTGACACAACTTGAAAAATTAGTAGCGTGGGTAGTCTACCAAGAGATAACAGAAAAATTATTTCTGTAGTATGCTTTACATGGCCATTGCTGCTTCTTTATTTCTTACTAGCTACATCTGAAAACAAATGTGCCACATACTGAATGCTTTACAATACCCCACCTTCAACCAGCTTCGACAATTTGCAAATCTTGTAAGATAAATTTACTAGTCATATTTCTAAAAGAAATGTGTCTATTATGTGCTTTTTAATACAATACTTGGGAATGATATTAATAATATTAATGCACTGACATGGATGTTTTATATGTGCATGTTTTTACGTGTCCTGTAATGCTTGCATAATTCATACATCACTGAAACTTTTCTCTGACATTCACTCAGAAATGGTCCATGCTCAACTGGACTAGCAATGACGCTTACAGTGTTGTCTAAGTAGAGCGGGAGACAGAACCGGACTGAAATGACTGTGCGTTTTTAGTGGGAAATTGTTGTTATTAAGTGTGTGTACGTGTATTTTAGTGGTAAATAGGTGCAGTGAGGTTCTGTGTGTGTGATGGTGGCTTTTAGTTATATGCATAAATAAGAGATTGTGTTGACGTGGGTTTGTTTGCATGTAATGTTGGCAGCAAGTAAACCTGTGTTGCATGTGTTAGTGTGCTAGTGCAAATAGGAGGACAGTGTGGATAAGGAAATGTCTTTTTTTCCCCATTGTTATGTGAATTCAGAGTTAACATGAATTAAGTTGTGTGGTTCTTGGTGATACAGTCCCCTTGCTGAGTGCATGAAGGGGATAGTCCCCACTAAACAACTTTGTCTGACTTTTTTTTCAATGGATGAGATATTCAGTCGTTTTTTTTTAATGACTTGTATTGCAAAAGAAAGCACATTTAATGAGTGCTTCTCTCTCTCTCGACCGCTATATATATATATATATATATATATATATATATATATATATATATGTATGTATATATATATATATATATATATATATATATATATATATGTATACACACATGCACACACACACACACACACACACACACACACACACACACACACACACACACACACACACACACACACACACACACACACACACACATATATATATATATATATATATATATATATATATATATATATATATTTATCTACTCTCTCTTTCTCTCTCTCTCGCTCTCTCTCTATATAGATATATATATATATATATATATATATATATATATATATATGTATATATATATATATATATATATACAAAAAGAGAGAGAGAGGGGTCCATAGGTGTGCACTAGGCTAATGACAACTAGGGCCTTTTTAAGCCTGGTGATGCATCCCAAATCCCTGGCAAATTATGGTACCCTTGATAAATGTAAGCAGGGGCTTGGGAAATAAAAAATGTATAAGCAGGGGCCTAGGAGATGAACTATTTACAGGCTGCCTGTGTCCATTAGAGACATATCCAGTTGTCCTAGTTACACTTGAAATGGGTTAGGAATGGTCTGCTTCACATGGATGGGGAGCCTGTTTCTGAGAAGGGGGAGTCTGTGAGATATATACCTGTCTCTCCAGCAGGTCCTATTTATCTCACCATCAATGTTTAAGTTTTTAGAACATGTAATTCTGGTGCTGTTTGTTTTGTGGATATGCAGGAGGTCCATCAGGGTGGGTTTTGACAATGCCTTGTATGCAAGTCATAGATCTCCGCTCAAGAGCATGTATGAGACAGAATACAGGGATGGGACTTTGAGGCAGACTGCATAGGGAATGTTACTTACCCCCTGTATTCTTTTAGTGAGGAACCTCTGTAGACAATCCATTTGTTGAACGTGCCTATATGAAAGGAGGCATTGTATTCAATGACAGGTCTGATGGATGTTGAATCCAGTGGAGAAATGAACTTCTTGGACCTGGATGCCATAAGTTGCACAACATAGAATGATTTCCTCACTACTGTAGACATGTGATGGTCAAAGGCTAGATTACTGCTTATGTGTGCCCCCAAGTCCTTGCCTACAGGGTTAACAATCAGGATGTGTTATCAATAAGATAGCTACCAGGGGTAGATGACTTCTCCAAGGACACTATTATGCATTTCTTGGCATTTAGTTTTAGTCAGTTGCTCTGACACAAGTTATTTGTGTGTATCAACCCTTCCTGGAGATCACTAGTGTAGGTGGGGGATTCTATGACTGCTCCCAATTTGCAGTCATCTGAAAATCTGGTCAGTCAGAGGTACTTGACATGGGCCTTGACTTCAGAAAAGTAAATGCTAGAATGGTGTGGTTCCAGGACCAATACCCGAGGGACTCTGCTTGTGACAGGCTTCTTTGTAGAGGAGGACTCCCAATTCTAACTTCCTAGGTCCTGTCTGTGAGCCAATTGGCTATCCACAGTGTGTCATATGGGTTTGTACCTAACCTCTTGAGTTTGTTAACAATGCCTGAGTGGGGTATTATGTCAAATGCCTTGACCAGGTCAAGGTAGGCAGTGTGAACCATTTTGCCTTCAACCATTGCTTTGGTGACCTTTTCAAAGAAGTCCTCCAGGTTGAGTAGGCATGACCTGCCCTTGATGAACCAAATTGGGCTGGGTCCAGTGCCTGAAGGTTTTCTATGTCATTATTGATCATTTCTATGATAATTCTTTCCATGGCTTTGTATATGATACTAGTAAGACTTGTGGGTCTGCAGTTTACAGGGACTGTAGATGGCCCACCTTTGTGAAGAGGGATGACTATTGCTGTCCTTCATTCATTAAGCAGGCACAAAGCCTGTTTGGAAGCTGCAGATAAATAGCAATTCCAGTGGGCTTGATAAGTCACATTTCATGATATTTAGTAGGCATTCTAGGATAATGTCTGGGACTCTCAATGCAGTGTTCCTGATCTTAGAAAGAGCATTGAGGACCTGTTCCTTAGTGATAGTAGGGGGAGTTATATTTGATGGTATTTCCTGAGGGGGGAGAATGAGGTGAAAAAGGGGGTAAAGATAGAGATGAATTTGTCTGCTAGTAGGTTTGCTATATCATCTGGCTCAGTATAGGTAGCTCCATTAACAATGAGAACTGTGCACAACTTTGTATTGTCTTTGAGGTTGCAGGCATAGCTAAAGATTGTCTTGTGGCT